>NW_026880441.1:0-31066 GCF_032173495.1 Musca vetustissima
TTCTTATATACTCCTTTAGTTGAAATATGGGTTTCGATATAGCCATTGTGATACTGCAGATATGACACTATAGCGGAAATCGCAATTTTAACCGCATAAAATACTAGCTTCACCAAATTTGGTGTGCAGAATCCTAATGATAAAAAATTGAATTTCAGAAAAAATGGGCTGACCAAGTTGCTTCTTTATTGTGTATTTTTTGGATGTTGTCCACGTTTTTAAACTGAATTGGCTGAATCCCCGAGGACTTTTCGTATTCTAAGTGGTTTCTTGAGTATCGAAAAAAATTCTGGAATCCTTACTAGAGTGGATAGATATTTCAATTTAGAAAATTCAATTTTAAAGTGTACTTCTTTTGAAAATTTGGTTTTTTACAGATTGATGTATGACTGTTTCTGTAAACTCGAATTTGATGTGTATAACATATTTATCGGTTTTGCGTTACGGATAAATCGTTCCACGTTTGGGAATCATTTTCCATATAACAGTGAATACATTTTGTTTAAGTTCGATACATTGCTTACGGCAATGTATATGTTCGATACATTGTTTCCCCTTCTACAGCATTACAATTAACCACTTTAATTGGCCGCTCTTCGGAGCCCAATGGGGAAATCTTCTCTGCATATCTTCCAGGAGCCTCATTCGCCTAGTTCGGATTGTAGGGGAGAGTTTCGCTCTCTTCTACTATATCTCCTGGAAGCCACATTCGCTTAGTTCGGATGCAGAGAGGCGCTTTCCAATGCTGTGGTCGTAGTTGTTGATCACGGCCTTGCTGTTGCTTTCATGCCCATCGCAACATCACTTGCAAACTTGCAAACTTGCTCTCGTTGATTAAACTTGCTTTCTCGCACGCACACCTAAAGGTAAAGTTTGTTGCTTTTCGAAACAAATCCACTTGCCAAATAAAGTTGAAAATATATTCTAATATAAAATTGGTTTATTTTGTTTTTCTTTTTCTTTTTGGGTTTTTTTCTCTCCTTAACCGGTATCACGCCAACATTTTGATCCATTCGAGCCGGATCAACCACCAACAAATTACGAAGTTGTTGCTAATTTGAGCTCTTCCCTATTTTTTTAAAGGAGAAAAACAACATCCCTCACAAAAAACTCCATCATCAACATCAACAACACCAAAAAACTACATCATCAACAACGCCAAAATTTGCATCATCATCCAAACAATACATCATAAACTCAAAGGTACGTAGTTCAGTTTCTTTTATATTGAGCATTCCGCGAGTGTTGTCGTTTTTTACTTTCGATTTACAAAAACAAATTTTCAATAATAAATTTTGTTCGATACGTCACGCATTGGTCGCCCTACAATTGCTTTACCGTGTGTGTTTCTAATAAAAATCTAATACAGTCCACTCATTGTCGCATATCACTGCTTTAATTTGTTAGCCAGTGATCTATTGTGTAGTGCTTATTTGTTATTTCTCACTAAAGTCTACATATACACCCCCGCCTTCTCGTTGACTTCGCTAGCCACTAGTGAGAAAAAGCACAAACAGTACTACTAATATTCATCGTGCCCTTTTCTTAGTTTTCTTTTTATTCGCAAACCTACCGACAATTTCTCATCTCATTGTTTGGTCGAGTAAACACAACAAAAATAATATTCGAATATTCCACGCGCTTTTTTTGTAGCGTCTGTTTATTAACATTCGATCTACCAACAAATCATTTCTCTTCACCACTATTACTGTTCAATTGTTCGATCCCCCACACTCACTGTTGGTTCATTCTCGTTGCGTTGTTGATCGTATGATATCAACAACAAATATCACTCTCGCATTCCAGCCGCCTTGTTTAGTGTGAGCCGACTAACAAACAAACGTACCAACAAGTTCTTACTCTCCCCACACATCTCTGTTGGTTCGTTGTCGTTGGTCTGTTTGTAGTGCGTTAGCCGCTCACTCAACACTGCTTGTGTTTTATTCCCTTTGGTGCGGTATTCGTTGTTCACCACTGCACAGTGGGTCCGTATGAAAAATAGTGGATTTTTATAAATAATTTTTTAAAAATAATTTATAAAAAAATTGTTGTAATATTTGTTGGTCGTAGATTGTAGATTTTTGGAATTTATACTAAAAAGTACCCTACTTTCGGCATATAAAAGGCGCATTCAACGTTTTAATTTGTGGGTTAATCAAGCACTTTTTGGTCAATTTTATGAAAACTTTTGTAATTGTTTCGAAAAAAATAGATATTTGCTCTTACACCAAAAATTATTTGGCTGTAAATTTACAGCATAATTTGAAATTTCGCGCACCCAACTGTCGGTGATAGCGATTTTCAAATTATTTTTGCACATTTTTATACTTTTTTGGAATTTTCGCAAAATTCGTTGTTTTTTGCTCTTTCAATCGACCATATTTGTCCTTTCTGAGTTTTTATAGTTTGGTTTGGAAATATTCTACATTATTCTTTGCATGTTTGGTAGTTTTGGACATTAGTACCCTACATCTTACAGACTAACTTCGATAGTTACATCCTCAAATAAAGCAATCTTTGGAATTTCTCTCAATCCTTTTTTGTTGTTTGCTCTTGAAGTTTCTAATCGCATATCTTCAATTGAATATTAATTCGTTGCTAACTCGCTAGATATTTTCCATAAATTGGATAATTCTAAAATTCCTAATCGGCAGATCGACAATATTCCATCACGGAATATTGTGTTCAATTTGATTTAAGCTTTCGCACTCTACTGGTAGAACTTAGTTTTCAGTTTCTACCTCTTCGATATTATAAAGACAATTGTAAAATTCGTCGGCACTTTTCCTCTATTTTCTAAAATTTCATTAGTTGACTTTTCGTTACTTTGCGACACTTGGATTAAATTTGGTCGTGTCCTAAACTTCTGTGCCCACATACATTTCAGGAATTGATTCGTTTCCCTCTTTCGTCCACTTACTTCCTCTTAATTCGTTGCAATCATGTCCATCAGTCCTCTAACGCGTTTCATTAGAGCCGCCGACGCTCTCATTAAATACGATTCGTTTTTCCATCAGATTAAACCCGAGAAACTTAATTTGTATAGCCTCGACATACATAGATCTGAAATTTGTGAACTCTGGACTAACTTCAAAACATATTATGATGATTGCATTGACCACCTGTCGACATCGTCGAGTTCTCAACTCGTAGATAAGAATGTCGTCGAGGGTAAATACGACAGTTCCTTTCGGGCATATCAACATTGCCTTTCGGCAATAAATCAGAAGCTAGACCGACTGAAAGCCTCCAAGCCGTCTTCACCACTAGTAGTTTCTGTCACGCCTAACCATCCGCCAACAGTTCCTCAGCTTGTTTCACCTACACAGGAACTCCTTGCAAGCACGCCTTCCCCATCGCCTACTATTTCGAACACAGTATCTTCGCTGTCCAATATCTGCGAAGAAAGCAAACATTCTGGTTTACTTTCAAACGAAACCATCACTTCGTCGAAACACACCCCTAGTAATCATCCCAACAATTCTATCGATTGCCAAAATTTAGTCTTGCCTCCTTGCGACATCGAAATCTTTAGTGGAGATTTTATGTCATGGCCAACATTTCGTGATCTGTTCACCACGCTTTTCATAAATAATTCTCGTTTGAGTGACATTGAAAGATTATGTCACTTGATTCAAAAAACCAGCGGTGAGGCTCGTGAAATTGTTTCGAATTTTCCACTCACCAATCGTAGTTTTTCACTTGCTTGGAAATCATTGCAGGATACTTTTGACAATAAACGTATGCTTGTGTACAATCATCTGAAGTTGCTTTTTGATCTTCCCGCACTCGAAAAAGAATCACTCATTGGCCTCAAAACTCTTCAACGAGGAATGAATAGTTGTATTTCCGCCATGTCTGTTTACGATGTAATAACGGATCATTGGGATCCAATGCTAGTTTTTATTTGTCTACAACGTTTACCAAAACTAACAGTAACACTCTGGGAACAAACTATCAAAGACAAATCATCTCTATCTACTTGGAAGCAATTAGATGCTTTCCTTTCAGATAGAATACAAACATTGTCGTGTCTTGATAATTTGATTTGTATCAATTCTCCCAGAAAATTGAATTCGCCAAAAAGTCGACCTAGTTCGTTGCTTACTTGCAAACTACAATCACCTAGTTCCAAACTACAATCGCCTAGTTCCAAACTACAATCGCCTAGTTCCAAACTACAATCGCCTAGTTTCAAACCACAATCGCCTAGTTCCAAACTACTGTCGCCTAGTTCCACACCACAATCGCCTAATTGCACCTCCAAATTGTTCTATCGTACTTGTGTGATGTGTCCCCAGCAGAGCCATCACCTACGAGTCTGCTCTCGATTTCTACAACTTTCGTTTGAGAATAGATTCTCATTAGTAAAAAAACATGGTCTTTGCATAAACTGTCTATCACATGGACACCCTGTTAAAAACTGTAGAAATAATCACAATTGCTCGATTTGCAAAAATAGACATCACACGCTACTGCACCGTACACAAAATAGCATAAAGTTCTCAAATTCGATAAATGTATCTTCCTCGTCAACTACTTTGCACAAATCTCGCTCCAAATCTAGTTCGATCACTCCCATTCGAAGTTCTCATGTTAAATTGGACAATCGACAAGTTCTGCACACCACACAAAACAGAAATGTGCTTTTGGGAACTGCCGTTGTAAATGTTGTACATAATCGGAAAAATTATGCCGTTCGTGCTATTATAGATCCCTCGTCGGAAGTCTCGATCATGACAAAGAGACTACAACAAACTGTTGGAATTGATTCTCGTTTTACAAACGCTACTCTATCTGGAGTAAATAATGCTACAACTAGCACTTCTAAAGAAATTTGTTCTTTGAAGTTATCATCGCCCAAAAACTCGAGTAGTATTTTATACACAGACGCGTTAGTCCTGCCAAATATTTCTCAAAAATTATTGTCGTTGTCGTCTATCCCGAATCTGCGTAGTCATGTATCACACATAGATTTTGCTGACACCTCCAATGATAAAGATATAGACTTGTTATTGGGCGCAGATTTATACTCTAAAATTCTATCGCCTGAGTCACCTCACATTGTTTTGAATTCGCTGGTGGCTCAGAAAACTATATTCGGTTACATACTTACAGGACCGATTCCTAATCAAATTGCATAGTTGACATAAGCGAACAACCTTTTATCCTAGTTTATGTATCTTATATTGCAAACTCGCTATTTGTTGCTCAATAGAAACTGAACTACTACACCAATCGATGCATTTAATTCACAATGCAATTACTAACCCTAGTTTAAGTCGCGTACTAATCTAATATCGGTTGCCACGCAGCTAGCGTGGCAAGGTGGGCGGCAATGTTTAAGTTCGATACATTGCTTACGGCAATGCATATGTTCGATACATTGTTTCCCCTTCTACAGCATTACAATTAACCACTTTAATTGGCCGCTCTTCGGAGCCCAATGGGGAAATCTTCTCTGCATATCTTCCAGGAGCCTCATTCGCCTAGTTCGGATTGTAGGGGAGAGTTCGCTCTCTTCTACTATATCTCCTGGAAGCCACATTCGCTTAGTTCGGATGCAGAGAGGCGCTTTCCAATGCTGTGGTCGTAGTTGTTGATCACGACCTTGCTGTTGCTTTCATGCCCATCGCAACATCACTTGCATTCTAACTCTCGTTGCTAAGACTTGCAAACTTGCTCTCGTTGATTAAACTTGCTTTCTCGCACGCACACCTAAAGGTAAAGTTTGTTGCTTTTCGAAACAAATCCACTTGCCAAATAAAGTTGAAAATATATTCTAATATAAAATTGGTTTATTTTGTTTTTCTTTTTCTTTTTGGGTTTTTTTCTCTCCTTAACCGGTATCACGCCAACACGGACATTCCATTCGTTTGAAATTGAATTAAAAAAGTTCCAAAATTTTGACAAATTTTAAAAAAATTGAAAAAATCCATTTTTTAAAATATTAAAAAAAATAATTTGACAAATTTAAAAAAATCCAAATTTTCAAATTATATTTTTCAAGAATTTTGTCGAAACTTTAAGATTTTTTTTTTTCAAAATTTTTCATAAATTTGAAAAAAAAAATAATTTTTGAAAAATGTATAAATTGAATTAATAATTTCGAAGATTTTTAACTTTTCAAAATTGTGCAAAATGTATAATTTTCAATATTGAAACACCCAATCACTCAAAAATTAAAAAAAATAAAAATATTTTAAATTGTATTAATCGGGTATGTTCTGGAACTCACGGCGTGTTCTTTTCACTTCACACATACACTTCACCTCAGAAGCTACCTCCTGTTCTGCTTCTCACGTGAATTGAAATTTTGAACTGCGACAAAAATAAACGTCGACATGGTACTTTGCAGAAGTAGTATTGCCATACAATATAAACTGTATTCGTTTTTAACATTGTTTCTGTAATTTTTTAGTAATTCCGTTAATTCTAACTATAATTTTATTATTATTTTTTAATATTTTATTATTCGCAACATAAAATATATGTATGAAAAACTCTGCAATATCATTAATTTGTTGATTGATTTAAGGGGAACATTTGGTAACCCTATCTTCTTCGGCCTTACTTCAAATCAGCTGTTTGTGTCAAGCAAGAAATTCACTTGAAGAAAATTCAAGACAAACCTTAGTATCTATTTAAAATTTGTTTTTAATGGCGTTTCATGTTTATTTTGTGATTTTAAACAATTTATATGCATTAACAACATATCAATCTATCATCATGTTCCTTTATTATTTCAAAAAAGATTTTATTTTATATGGAAAAACATGAATACACCCGACTCTCACTATGAAAATGTAAGTGTAAAGAATACACCTCAAATGGGTGTAAAGTGTGTTACAGAACACCTCGGCGTGTGTTCGATACACTTCTGCCGTTGAAGTGAATGCCAGAACATGCCCGAATAATTTCTAAGATTTTTAACTTTTCAAAATTGTGCAATAAGTATAATTTTTCAATATTAAAAAATCCAATAACTCAAAATTTAAAAAAATAAAAATATTTTGCAAATTTTAAGAATTAAATTTTTCATTAAAGAAAAAAAAAATATATACAGTAAAAACTCGCTAATCCGGATAATTGATTGCAGACCCCAATCCGGATTACCGAGATTTCCGGATTATCGAGTTTTATTAATTGGTTTGAATTTATATTAATTTGGTGATAATTTAATTATTTTTATGTTTTTATTAAAAATGAAAATTATTCATTTCAAAAATATGAACTTTGAATATAATAGGTACCATTTTCAATTAAATTTGCAACGATTTTTTTATTAAAATAAAAAGTAACGTGTCTTTACAATCCGGATTTTTGAGTCAAATAGGTCAATCAATTCGGATTATAGGATACGCAATGGGTTGTGAAATCCAGTCCGGATTACCGAATAATCCGGATTGTCGAGGTCCGGATTATCAAGTTTATACTGTATATATAGAATATTTTTTTTTCATGAATTTAAAAATAAAAATTATTTTTGAAAATTGTAAGAATTGAAATGATAATTTTTAACTTTTCTAAATTGTCCAAAAAGTATAATTTTACAATATGGAAAAAAATCTAATTTTTCAAAAAAATAATTTAACAAATTTGAAAAAAAATATTTTTTTCCAAGTTTTAAAAATATGCTTTTTTTTAAATTTCAAGATTTTTTCGAAAAAAAAATTAAGAAAATTTTTTTTTATAAATTTGAAAAAAATAAATTCTGAAAATTTTATAATTTGAATTTAATTTCTTAAATTTTTAACTTTTGAAAATTGTTGAAAAAGTATAATTTTTCTATATTGAAAAAATCCAATTTTTCAAAATAAAAAAAAATATTTTTCCAAATTTTATGAATAAAAAAATATATATTTTTAAAATTGTAAGACATTTTTTAACATTTCAAAATTTTTCAAAAAATATAATTTTTCCATATAAAAAAAAATTTCAAAAATTTAAAAATTATAATTTTTGAAAAAAAAAATAATTTAATAATAATTTTTTACAATTATTTTTTTTTTAATTTTGAAAATGTTTAATTCTCTGTAATAAAAAATAAAATGTATATATAAAAAAGAAGAATATTTTCAATTCAATACGTCTATATAATAAGAACATTTTTTTTATAAATTTGAAAAAAATAAATTCTGAAAATTGTATAAATTGAATTTAATTTCTAAAATTTTTAACTTTTGAAAATTGTTCAAAAAATATAATTTTTCTATATTGAAAAAATCAAAATTTTCAAAATAAAAAAAATATTTTTCCAAATTTTATGAATAAAAAAATATATATTTTTAAAATTGTAAGAAAATTTTTAACATTTCAAAATTTTTCAAAAATTATAATTTTTCCATATAAAAAAACAATTTTTAAAAATTGTAATTTTTGAAAAAAAAAATAATTTAATAATAATTTTTTACAATTATTTTTTTTTTAATTTTGAAAATGTTTAATTCTCTGTAATAAAAAATAAAATGTATATATAAAAAGAAGAATATTTTCAATTCAATACGTCTATATTTACTTGGTAATTGAAGATAAATTACAATTATTTTGAAAATTTTCAACAAAAAATTCAAATAAAAATATTAACTCATTTTTTAGAAATCACATAACTTTATTGAAAAAAATAAAAATATGTATGAAGAAAATGAAGTTTTGGTTTCTAATTCACATTTGATTTGAAAAAAAAGAATGAAGGGCGGGGAGGGTAATAACTAATTCTAAAAGTAGATTTTTTTACCATTTATAAAATGGTATTAACAAAATAGTGAAAATAATTTTTAAAATTTAAAAAAAATATTTAATTTTTTTATTTTTTTTTTCGTTACCATTTTTTTGCAGAAATAAAAACAAAGAGTTTTTGTTTTTTAAATAAAGATCATATTTTTTGGATATTATTTGATCTTTAAAACAGTCTTTATTTTTTTTTGTATTTTTTTTAATTTTTGTTATTTTTGAAAATAGATTTTTTGTTGTTTGTTAATTTTAAAGTTATATTTTAAATACCCACTACTACTCTTTATTTAAATGTATTTGTATTTTTTGTTCTTATTATTTCATCAACTCCTATCCCCCTCTCTATGCAAAACCAGAAAACCAGGAGAATAACCAAAATACTAATAATAATGAAAGTGGAAATGAAAAACACAATGGGTTTGGTTTTTGGGTTTTTTTTTCAATTTTTTTTTCATTGAAAAAAATTTTAGTTTTTTTTTTTTTTGTTTTAAAAAAATTTTGAATTCCATTTTTAGTTAGTAGGTAGGTTCTGGTAACCAATGTGGTCCAGTTTTTTGTTTTTTTTGTTTCTTTTTGGAAATACCCTTTGTGTTAAAATATTGTTGTAGATATTTTTAACCCAATACTGTTTTCCGTAAAAAAAAGAAATTCAATGTTTTTTTCTTTTCTTTTGTTTGTTTGGTTTTGTTTTTTTCATGTTCAGTAAAAAAACAAAATTTGAAACAAAACAAAAAATTCTTAAAAATAATAATAAAAAAATAAAACAAGAATAGTTGGTTTCATATATATTAGGCAAATATAAGTAAAACTCTTGGAACAAGGAGGATGAGGCGGAGGGGTATAGCTCTGCTTCTTCTTCATCATCTTAGTATTGCTTGGCTTGGTTTTTGAGTGGTTGAGTTGAGGTTATGTTGAAGGGGGAAGAGAGGAGGAGCATGATTTGCTTGGATCGTGGGGATGGAGTTTGTTTTGGATCCAAGGTTTTTGTTTTGAGTTTTGAACGCTGGGTAAAAATCTGTCCATTTGTTGTTGTTGTCTGCTTGTTCTTGTTGTTGTTGGAGTGTGTTTGGGTTTACACTAATTTTAAATGACTTGTTTATTTTGGCTTGAAAATAATATTTAAAAAAACGTTACTTCTTCTTCTTCGCTCTACACTAAAAACTTCATCATCTCTTATTTATGCATCTTCTTCTTTATCATTATCTTCATCTTCTCTTATATTCTTATATATTCTGCTTGTATTTTGTTTTTGTTTTAATGTTACTTCTTCCCTGCGACGGCATGTGTATCTTTCTCTTCTTCTTCATCTTCTTATTCAACTTCATATTTCATCTTGATTTGTTTTGTTTAAAAATTTATTGTTGTTGTTCTTCTTGTTGTTGTGGAGGAGGAGTAGTTTTTCTTAAGTGTGTAGGGGGGTGAGTGGGTTGTTTTGTAGGTGCTTAGGAGGAGGACGAATCATCTTCAAATACAATCCTCTTTCTTTTCTTTGAGTTTTAAAAATTAGTTCTTGTTTATGTGTGGGGGAGGGAGGAAACGAGGCGGGAATTTGAAAATTTAGGACAATGTGGGGAATTGACGTTCATCATTAACTTTGGGAGCGGCATTCTGTTTGTCACCACCACCAAATTGACGTTTACCGCCAGCACCACCACGACCGCCAGCATTACCGCCAGCAGCACGATTGCCACCCTCGAAACGGGGTCGGCCGCCAGCAGGGGCAGCTGAATCACCACCACCGGCATTATTGTTGCGTGGACCACCACGACCACCGCGTCCACGGCCACCGAAACCACCCAAACGGCGGCCATCATTGAAATTGAATTGAATGTCCAAGACGCGTTGTTGCCTGCCAACGCGTTGGGGATACATGGCAGGGTCATATTCCAATTCTTCTTCGCTTTCATTGCCACCCTTTTTGCCGGCAACCTTGGCACTGTTCAAAACGACCATTTTCTTCCATTTGGTGGTGTCTTCGCCTAAAATCACAACAAAAACAAAATTAAAAATTTGAAAATTTAAAAACAAAAAAAAATCTGGGATACCCACCTTCACCAGCCTTACGAATATTGAATTGTGGCTTGGCACGTTGCTGTTGCTGGGCCTTCCATTCGTCCAATGTCAATTCCTTAACCTCCTCCTCGACGGGTGTCTGCTCAGCCGCTTGTTCATTGCCCGATTCATTGTCCTTTTCAGCACCGCTAATGTTGCCATTCTCTTCGGAGTTGGTACTCTTGTTGACATCATCGATGGTATCCTTAACGGAACCCCAGTTGTGTGCGCCAGCGCCATCACGTTTATCAACAGCTTTAACACCTGAAATATTGTAGATTTAAACCGTTCGCAATAGATTAGATTAATGTTATTGGGGGTGGCGGCGGTAGAGAAAGAGGATAACAAAAAATGGGGTTTTTTTGAAAATATAATTTTATAAAATAATAAAAATATATATATTTAAAAAAAATTAAATAAAAAACCTTAAATATAAATAAAATAATTATTATTTTTTTTTTTTAATTACAAAAATAATTTCAAATAAAAAAATTTTTTCAAATTAAAAAAAAATGTCAAAAAAATAATAATTCATAAAAAAACTGGGAATGGGGGTAGGACGGACAACAGGAGGGGTTTAGGGAAAATTCCACCCACAATAAACAAAATATTTTATATATAGTTCTGTGTATTCATGTTGGTGTCTGATTTTGGGGTATTGATGATTTGGAGACTTTGAGGTGATTGAGAGAGTAGGGGAGATGACACAAGAATTTGTGTATAGAAATGAAAATTTTTGAAAAATCGTGATATGAAATTGACAAACTGAGAACCTCTACGGACCATTTCGGGAACATATTATTTTAAGATTTGGCCATTTTTTATATGTCAAAACTAAGCCTTTTTTCGAAAAAAAATCAAAAAAAGTTTCGATTTTCAAATTCTTAAATATGTACATTTCAAAATTTCCTTTTGCAAAAATATTTTAAAAAATATTCGGAAAATTTAGTAAATATTGATGTTCGCAGTTTTTTTTTTTTCAAACGCAGATTTTCAATTTAGCTGCAAAACATATTATTTTCAAAATCAACTATTGAACCTAATGTGAAAATTTCCTAGAAATGGATTTTAAATCGTTATGTATAAAAAAATATATTTTGGAATATAAAAAATATTTATTTTGGAATTCCATTCTTATAAAATAACAAATTTGTACTTCGTATTGAAACAAAAACCTCCATCATACCCTCCCTCCCTCCCTTCCAATAAAATAAAAATCTATATTGATAAACTATTATCTATCTGTCAAGTGCGCCAGTGTTGTTGTTATTATTTTTTGTGTAATAATAAAACACTACACAATAAAAATATATAACAAAATTTATTATAGCAATCAGAATGAAAACTCGCCGCCCCGCTAGCACAGCAGCATTGACGCGGCAACTAAAACACAAAATTTTGTAAAATCCCCAACACACATTAAAGCACATGGTATTGGGGTGGGGTATGCGAACATGTCTACTATGCCCATGCCATGATTCAATATTTGAAAAATATACGAATACAAACATGGGGGAATAGGGGGACGGTCATATATTGTGGGGTATACAAATTTGTTTTATTTATTTGTTTATATATAAAATTTAATACATTCCTTTGAACGACGAACGAACAGCCACACAACAACACATCAAAAAGTTTGTGTTTTTGTTTCTGTTTTGGTTTTCTATTTTGAAAACTGTGTGTATAAACACAACACACACACAAAACGTAATATTATTTACATAAATAAATAAAATAACAAAAACAAAATTAATCAGACTTTAGACAATGTAGTCACAACAATTGAGGATAGAAATCAATTCAAAATGCCAATAAAAGGGGGGCTGGATCTTTATATTGGGGGCTATAGCAAAACATAGACAGATATTAAGAATTTTTGGCGGGAAGATCTACCACCAAATTAAATCCTCCAATCATTCCAAATTCCAATTATCGGCCCATGTTTTGGTAATGCCCAAATATAAAGGTCCTGCACCTTTTTTAGGTATTTTGATATGATTACCCTATTTAATTGTTAGCCAACTCGATTGAAAACGTGTAGGGGAAAACTCAAAATACCTAATAATGGGTGGTACAGTTATATTGAGGCTATACTAAAAGCTTCATTGATATTCACAATTTTTGGTAGGTAATTTTTCTACCCCTTTTTAAAACCCAAATATTAAATTAGAGCCAATTCGGTTTTAAGAAAATTGGCAGGTTTCTGTTACATGGAAGCTATACCAAAACGAAGAGCGGTGTATTCCATCATTTCCAATACCAAACCATTCTAGGGGCAAAAATTCAAAGCTCTGTATTAGATATTTCAAGCTCTATATCATCAGCTCAGTTTGGCTTAGTCAACGAAAATTGGAATACCAGGTGAATATATCCAATGACGGATCCCTATTAGAAGTAGGTGCATCTAACACCGCTCTACTGATTTTTGTTATAAAAAGAAACATTCGTTGTTGACTTCATGAGTGGAAAATGTTGTATTAGTCAGATTTCCGGTTATTGTTGTATTTGAGGTCCCAGGAAATCCAATCAGAAGAAATACAATAATGACATCTAACACTGCTCTACTGATTTTTTATAGAATGTAATATTTGTTGTTGAATTCACGAGTTTTGGAAAATGTGTAGTCGGAAATGTATTAGTCAGATTTCCGGTTATTGTTGTATTTGAGGTTTCAGGAAATCCAATTTTTTATTAGATTGATTACTCATTGTATAGCAAATTTCTGTAAAAATAAAAAAAAATTAATTCTTCAATTATGGGTAAAACCAAAATCATTTGTAACTTGCATTTCCTTTAAATGTCATTCCATAACATTAGCAAGGTATTTTTTATATAAGGACCCTATAGTTAAATCTTTGAGTATTTCCTAAATGCTGTCCAATAAAATTATAAACGAATTTTATCGCAATTAATTAGTTCATCAACATAACACATGAGGGGAGCCGTTTGACAGACACTTCAATCATTTGATTATTTTATTTTATTCCACAAAAAAAAAAATAATAATAATAAAAAACATTAATTTGTTGCTAATATCCTCTAAGCTATATATGAGTTATTCCGTGGATCTGCAATTTAAAAAATATATTGTATTATGACTATTTTGTCTGATCTTTGAATAAAATGCACTTATCTTTTGCACAAAATATTTATTTGGCGCCTTTTTTCCCACGGTACGTTTAATGAGTTGACAGAAAGGAGATGATGAGAAGAGAATCACTCTCCATATATGACACTCTCTCTCTAATAACATATGAGGGAAGCCATTTGCCAAACACTTTCCTTCATTTGATAATAGGTTCGTTCGTTTACTCAATAATTTGTACGAATTTGTACAAATTATTACAAAATGTTGTTCGTTTACCCAAAAGTCCAGTAAAAGAGAGTGAATTAAGAGAGCAGATTTGACAGTTGTGTTACTGAGTATTTGCAAAATCTTACAAGGAAAATTTACTCAGTAAGAATTTTCTTGTACCATCAGCTGATATTTAATCAGCTGTTTTGTTATGTTTTGTAAACAAACAAAAAATTGTTCTCAAGAAAATTGATTGTTTTGTGAATTTTATTTTGATTTTGTATCATTAAATACCAAAATGGATGAAGAAAACGCAAGTATTTAAAAATAAGGTAATACAAGAGTAATTGGCGAACGATTTTTTAGGTTCCAAATCCAACAAAAAATTGTGCATCCCTAACATGTCTGGAACACCATCGGTTATGTCCACCCCCATATCAATTGCAGATACAGGAATAACAGGTCACAACCCTTTTAAATGTTTGTGGGTAACAAACAACATCAATTTTCCGCTTGTTATCCATTTTTCTAATAAAAATTCTGTTTTTTAGTTTGCGCCAAATTGTTTGTTGTTTTAATCAGCTGTGTCGAAACAATCTTTTTACTGGATGTTGTTCGTTTACTTTTTGCAGTTTTCTCTCTTGAAAAGGAAAAATTCATATTTACTCTCTGCAAATTCTTACTGAGTAAATATTACTGGGAAAGTAAACGAACGAACCTAATATTATTTTGTTGCACAAAATAAAAAATAAAAAAAATTGACAAAGTGCTGATGACACTTATGGCTCTTTTAATTTTATATGTGTGAGGGGGACATTTAACAGACACATTCTTCAATTGAACATCCATTCTGGAATCTATTGCGTCACAACTTTACGTTATTTTTAAATTATTATTTTTTTCACATGAAATTTGAAAGAATTTTCCTAAACTTTTTCTATTAATTCTACTATAATTACATTGGCCATTGAGGTAATACACAAGCAAGATAAATGAGATGAGACTACTCTTCACATCATATGACACTTTCTCTCTCTCCCTCTTTATATCAAATGACATGTAACGGCGCGGGCCTTTGGCAAACAACTCACTTCACTTGATAATTTTATTGGGACAAACAAACGATTTTAGTGACTTGAGTTGTTAATATCCTTTAAGGATCACAATATCTAATGTGCGAGAGTCATTTATTATAAATATATTTATAATAGGGTAAGTGCACCAATAGTCGGCACTTTAAGAATTTTCGCTTTTTAAACGTTTCACCATTCCAAGTGCATCTTTTCCACGGCATTGTATTTAGGTTCATCTGTTTCGAAATTTTGTTTACTCCCCGATGGAATACAAATTTGTTTAATTAACTTGTATTAAAGTAGATTAAATTAATAATTATGTAAAATAGTGCCTATGTGCCAATAGTCGGCACATTTTTCTAATTGTCGGCATGTTATGTTCCAATAGTCGGCATGTCACATTTTAGTTAAACAAAACTTATATATTTAATTGATTTTTCTGCTATTTTCAAAAATAAATTATTACTTTGGGACGTTTCCATCAGTGTTGTATTGAAAAAGTTATATAAAATAATATTATTTATTAAAATATTACAATTTTAAAACATGGTGCCGACATTGGGAACCTGTTATCCAATTCTCGGCATGGCTAAATAAGGCATTTCAGAGGTTAAAAGTATTTGAGATTAAAATCGTGTCTTCTATTATAGAAAACACTCAAAACTAGTTTTTTATAAGATAATCGTTATTTAGAGGACTTATTTAACATTTTTTCCCATTTTGAGCCAAAATGATTGAAAAGGTGCTTAATATTCACCCATATGCCGACTAAAGGAAAACCTTAAAATTTTTTGTTCCTAAGGTCGGCATCGATAAAAATATTATTATTAAAAATATTTTTTAATGATTTTAAATTCTAAAGTATTCTCCTCTATGTTCTTTACAATTATGAAGAAGATCCTTGTGAAAAAATATAATTTTAATATAGTTACAAGTCTTTTGAAATCGTCATGCACACTGCTTTTTTCTTAAGAAACATGAATTATCGCTAGTGTTGACAAACCTCATTGACAAAATGCCAATTTTTGACTGAATAAATGAAATTAGCTCGATTAAATTTTATACAGAGGTAGATTGCAGTGTCATTGAAGATTATTCAAGGTATTTTTCATATATAGTTATAGGATTTTTTAAGTTATTTGAAGTTATATAAAACAGATGCCGACTATTGGTACATGCCGGAATTAGGTGCGTTTACCCTATGTGATAATTATTTTGCTTGATTATAATTTTGTATGGCATTGCTTTGCCAATTGAAGTTTTTTCTTCCTTTGGCGCCTTTTGTCTTGTCCTGTCAAGACTCTTGTCACTCTCATTAAATAAAATGAACACCAAAGAGAAATGGAGTTGGGTATCGCACAACAGCCAAATATGGAGGTGAGATGCTTGAAAGTAATTATTTTACTTTTTTTAAATATATTTCAAGCATAAAAATAATGAAAATTATTTAAAAACCAATTAATAAAATATTAATTTAATTTAAAGCCAATTAAAGTGATTTAAAATGATTTTCTTTGATTATAATGTTGTCAAGAAAGAGAGAGAGAGCAATGCTGTCATACGTTTGAGGAAAGACATCAAATGTGTAATATCTGACAATTAAAGGTGTAACAAAAAGAAAAATGACCAGAGTGGCTGTTTGGCTAGTAAAAAAATCATATTCATGCATTATTTATTTGATATGTTTTAAATCGATATAATTTGCGGAATTTTATTATTAAAAAGGTCTAGTTTTTCCTTCCTTTAGCAGTTTGATTCCTGCCATGAAGAGAGTGCGCGCCTTTTTTATGACAAAATGTCATTGACATTGCACTGCATTGACACATAACAAAATTACATTGTCATTTTGCTTGCACAAATTTGTCAGTTTGTGGGGGAGATAGGCCGAGAGTTTTTAAACACCCCTACACTCTCTCAACCGTCTAGGTTTACACGTATAATTCTGCTGAGTCCTTACAAGAGGAAGAACTTCAAAAGTGAATCGTAAAGATCAGCAGCCACCGAGTTGCAAACAAAAGTTGCATGTGTAAATAACCCCAACTTAGGGGGGACAGGCAGACAAATGAATCATTCAGTCACTCTCGCAACTAAAGTCTGGCTCATGCAATAATGACAAAAAACACGCGCGCTTTTTTATGACATTGCATTGCCCACTTGATGATTTAATTAGGGGGATAATGTTAAACAAAATACCCCTGCTATGACACAATTTTTTACTGGACTTTGTATTACTTTTACTCGTTTTGTTTTTTATTAAAAATTCAATTGACAACCAATTACAAAATTGGCGCTTTTTTGCCATTTTACGCTCATTAAGGTAATACATCAAAAGAGAAGTGTGAGTGTATCCCTACATAATACACCTCTCTGTTTTATGGGAATGATGACTACTGGCTCATCTGTTGTGTGTGGCATGACAATTATATAGAGACAAAACAAAAATGAATTATAAATACAAAAAGGCAAACAAAATATATTTAAAAAAATTAAAAATAAAACATAATACTGGACAAGAATTTTTTTGTGAAAAAAAATAAAAATCGCATTTTTTCCTCAAAACGCCCACATTTTGTGAATAAGAATAGAATATGTAGACAAAAAAATTATCAAAAATATATTTTTTCTCCACTACTAACTAAAGCAGAATAAGAATGGGAGGCAAATTTAACGTTGGCAACAGGTATAAAAAAACAACACCACACCACATTTAATAAAGTGAGTGAGTGGTGTTGAATAATTGTTGGGCTGATGAAGAATTATTGATATGAGATCCCACAAAAAAATACTTCACAAAACAAAACTATAACACAAATGTAAAGTTGTTTACATAAAAAAACACGAGGTTCGTTACCAATCATCAAAATATGGCATGGTTTTCTGTTGTGCTCTATTCTGCTCACTCACTCTTCTTCTTTTTATGTCATTGGCCGGCCATCCATCCAGCCAGCAACAACAAATCCATAACTTTTTAGGTTAGTTTGAATTACAAACACGTGAATTAGTTGGAAAGAATATGCAGACATAACAAAAAAGTAAATAAAAAAATGCCCTCTCCAAAGAAAAAAAGGAGAGAAATAGAAACAGAAAGGGAGAGAGAATAGGGAGGAGGTGTAAAGAGAGAATCAACACAAATGTTAAAAGTTGAAGTTTTGCAAAACAAAACAACTCTAAAATGCCTAAACTTTCGTTTTCATCAAATAATTATTGGCAAATTTGTTTTGTTTTTCTTCCTTCTCTTTTTTTTTTTTTGCATACTTCACTTTCATTGCAAACAAGATCATTTCGGATCTATAAAACAAAAAAAAAAATTAAACAGAATATAACGACGAATGAACCGAACACAGCAAAACACAACATGAGCAATATATTGACATATTTGTTGTTGTTGCTTGCCTCATGGATTCTTCGTGTATATATAGCAGAGCCACACACATGCATACGTCGTATGTGTGGAAACCACAGGAGCGGCAAATATGTGTGTGTGTTGTTTAATTTTTTTTCGCTGAGAGCTTGAGAAACCAAGCATGTGTAAATATAGAGTAGATAAGAAAATATAGAAAATGAAGAAGGCAAACAACACAGAATGAACGACCGAAGAACATCAGCACCACGACAATGTGTTTTGCTTGATCGATCAGGTTTGGTACGACAAACAATTTGATGACCTTTAGTACCAAGAAATAATGTTACAATTTTATATTTTTTGAATTGAAAAATGGTACTTTGTAATAAATGGAAATAAAATAAGGTCGCAATTTGTTGGAGATTCAGAAAAAAGGTGGAAATTAATAACACTTCAGAAATAAAGTGGAAATAATTGTCACTTCAGATTTTTTCGAATATTTATAAGTCATAAAATAAATGGAAATAAATTAAGGTCGATTTGGAGATTCAAAAATAAAGTGGAAATTAATGACACTTCAGATTTTTTTCGAATATTTATAAGTCATAAAATCCTAATTGAGACCCCATGGAGGTTCTAAATCTGATTTACAAATAATAAAATTGCTTTTGCTGTCACTTAAATATTTTAATTGAGAAAATATTAACGAATCAACATTTGAATATGAAATTTTATTTGTATTTAGAGTTCCTCCAATTAACACTGTGTCAATTTTTTTGAACTTTTTTTTTATTAATGTTACTATTCAATTTTAAAATTGCAAATGTTTTGATAACAAAATATTACAAATTAAGAATTTTTAGGTGAAAAAATTTGTATTTTGTAATAAATGGGGAAAAAATAAATCATATATTTTGGAAATTTTGAGATAAGTTGGAAAATTTTATCACTTTAGTAATCGGGATAAAAAACAATCCGATTTTTTCGAATGTAAGTCATAAAATCGTAAATTCCTTTATCAACACTGTGTTGATTTTTTGTAGTATTTTTTTAGAAATTTTGAAATAAGTTGGAAATTAATGTCACTTTAGTAATCAGGATAAAAATCAGATTCTATCCAATATTTTTGTCATCAAATCGTAATTGAGACCATGGAGGTTCTAAACCTGATTTGAAAATATTAAAAATTTCCTGCGTACGTAAAAATTACATGGTCGCTTAATTATTTTAATTAATAAAATAGTAACGAATAAACATTTAAATATGATTTTTTTATTAATTTTCTCCATTAAACACTGTCGATTTTTTCAAACTGTATATATATTTTAGTATTCAATTGTAAAATTCCACATTTTGGCGTTTTTTTCTCTGTTTTATGATCATTGGAGGAATACACAACATGACACTACATGTTCATTTGTCAAATTTCATGGTTTTGACGTTTTTGCCGCAATAACAATAATATATGGCGAGTGCGGCTGCCTGATGACATTGCATTGACATTTTATTTGAGAAAATTTATTTTAATTGAGAAAATATTAGCAAATATAATGACTCCATGTGAACTTTTACTTTTTCCATGACTTTTATTACCCAATTTGCAACTATTTTCTTTAACTTTTTATTATGTTTCCCCTTTAATTGTCAGATCACATTTTTTGGCAATAACTTTGGTGAAATATTAACTAAATAATGTTTTTGATTTGAACTATTATTTACCTCGGGTATTTTTTCGCACAATTTGCGAATAATTTCTCTAATTTTGTTTTTATTATTTTTACTTTTCAATTGTTAGATTACATATTTAGCGCTTTTTCTCTATTTATACTCATTAAGTTAACAGACAATACCTTGTCAATTGTCAAATTAGATGTTTTGGCGCTTTTTCTAAATGGTCAAATAATGACAAATATGAGTCTGTGTGTTAACATGGCATTTTAATTGAGAAATATAAAAATATTTACTCAAAATAATAATGTTTCCATGTGAACTTTTACTTGCCTCGGTTCTTTTATCACCCAATTTCGATTTGGAGCTTTTTACTCTCCTCCGTGGACATTGCGATGACACTTCGTATTGATTTAATTGATGAAATATTAGCTAATAAATGCTTAAATGCGAACATTGATGGAATATTTATTAAATAATACTCCAATGTAAGCTTTAAGTAAACGTTTCTTTAATTTTTTTATTAATTGTCCTCCATTTCAATTGCCAGATTGTATATTGCCACATTTTTTCTCTAGTTATGATCATTGAGAAGGCCCTTTACATTTTCAATTGCCGATTAACATATTTTGGCGCTTTTTCTTGTCATACGTCATACTTCATGAGGTAACAATACACAAAGAGTGACTTTACATTTAACTGTCAAATTACATTTGCTCCCCAAAAAACATATGGTGGCAGAGGGAGAGCGGAGCGCAGCGTGCGACTCTTTAAAGACAATTCACGTTGGCATTTTATATTGTTTTTAATTAAGGGGCTATTACTAATTAAATATTTAATAATTTTAAAATACTTGTGGTTTCCTATTACCCAAATTAAATTAAATAAATTAAATTTATTTTGCAATTGCCAAGTTAACCGCACATTTTGGCGCTTTTTTTCATGTCCTGTTGTGCAAATTTAAAGTAATGACAGAAGAGAGCAATGAAATGACAATACTTCACATGCGGCGGCTGGCACTCACTTTATGTTGACATATTTTACTGAATTGCTTGCATTGCAGTACAATTTTAATTGATCGCACAAAGAAACTAGAAATTATATATTTTAATTATATTTAAACCGCATATAAACGAATCTAGGATGTCTTGGGAAACAGCTAAGGGCTATTTCAATAAAACTGTCAATGTCATCGATAAATAACATTGAAACATTTAAGTCTCTCTTTTCATTTTATGGGCGAGACAGGTGTAGTTCAACTTTCTCATCTGCAAATCTAAACAATGGGGATAATTAAAATTGCCTAATAGTACGTTTACATTTAACCGGATTTCGTTAATCCAGTGGGTTTTAATTGTCAATTCCTTTACAGATTTGCCAAATAAATCCTCATAAAGAAGGTTAACCATGCAAAAAAGTTCTAGTGTACATGTCGTTTAATGTAGTAAATCAGGAGTATGTGGAATTATGCAAGTGTGATCTGGTCCAAATAAATTTTATTATCATCTATAAATAGACTCACTTCCAAGACTCACTTCACCGAAAAAAATATCATCAGCGATTTCGCTGAATTTATTTTTTTCTAAGGAAAATGTTGCTGAATAGGAAATATCCTCCATCAATAGTTAGCTGAATTTATGTTTTGCAGTAGAAAGGGTTGATTTTTTCTAGAGAAAAATAAATTGAGTTTTTCTAGAGAAAAATGTTGCTGAATTGAATTTTTTATACTGTCAAATGTATCTGAATGTAGTTTTTTCTAAGGAAACAGTTTGCTGAATTGAGTTTTCCCACAAAAAACAAAAAAATCATAACTGAATGGATTTTTCTGTAACCATTGTTAGCTGAATTGGGTTTTATTGCAGAAAAGCTTAGCTGAATTGACTATTTTTTAATGGAAAACCACCATTTGGTGAATTAAGTTTTTCTGAAGAAAAAACTAGCTGAATTAATATATTCTATATTAAAATGTGAATGAACTGAGTTCATATATAGATAATGTGACTGAGCTTAGTCCACATATATCGAAAAATGCAGCTATATTAAAACGTGAATGAACAACTACATATATAGATAATGTGATTGAGCTTAGTCCATATATATGGAAAACTGCAGCTGAATTAAGTTTTTCCAAAGAAAAAGTTAGCTGAATTGTGTTTTTCTGAAGAAAAGCCTAGCTAAATATATTCTATATTAAAACGTGACCGAACTGCATACATATATAGATAATGTGGCTAAGCTTAGTCCATATATAGTGAAAACAGCAGCTGAATTAAGTTTTTCCAAAGAAAAAGTTAGCTTAATTGTGTTTTCCTGAAGAAAATCTTAGCTGAATTGACTTTTTTTATTAGAAAAACATTGCTGAGCTGAGTTTTTTATAGAAAAGCTTAACTGAATTTATATAGACTATATTAAAACGTGACTGAACTGAGAGTAGACATAGAAAATGATAGCTGAATTTAGTTTATTTGCCGAAAACGTTTGCTGAATACAGTTTTTACTTAGAAACGATAGCTGAATTGAGATTTTCTAAAGAAAAAGTTCTTTATAAAGAAGCATCAGGTTCGACAGGTAGTCTAGTCTATAGGAATAAGGGACTACTTAGCTGCTTCTCCTCCCCCTGCTATTCATTAAAAGAAATATTATAACAATCTAAGTTTTGGGAACAGCTGCCAGACCCATGAAAAAAAAAATCCAAAAGAAAACCCACGCTCTGGGATGTTTAATGTTTTATAAAATAGAAAAATCCGCACTAAATGGTACCATTTTTCGTACCTAATTTTCAAAGTACCCTCATCACCCATTCGAAAAAGCGGTTTTTTAATAGAGTATCGTAATTTGCTGTTGTTGCTACTTTTCTGCGTTCTTTTTCAGATAACACAGAAAGAGAATACGAATGATGGAACATAAGAAGAAGAAAAATTACACACACACATATGTCAACGTGTATGTGTGTGCAAACTATTTATAAACACATGTATGCATATTTTTGTGTTTTTCTTCTTCTTGTTATTTCAAATGGCGATCACATTTTTTTCAAATTGAAAAAAATACTTTTTTCTAAATAAAAATTGCAAACATAGAAAAACAAAATAAATACACATTTTTAACACTTTTGGGCGGTGGAGATTTGAAGAAAAATTTCACACATTTTTGGAAAATGTGATGATCGGCACCCAGCACCTATGGCGCGCGATGATTATCGGAAGAGAAGAAAAGGGGGTTAAAATGAAATGGAATTGTGACCAACAACAAGTAGTATTTTCATTATATTTTTCTTCATGCAAACACACCTCCCGCACAGTTTTTGGGAGTGAAGCATAAGGTGTGTAGCTAGGTAGAATCTTGTGTGTTGGGGCTAGTTTTCCAATGGTGGCGGTCGTTTGGTTGATCGCTAGACAATTTGAGCCATCTAAAGAAAAAACCATGCTGCCGCTTTCATGCCATTAACCCCACTTCTAGCGAAGTGAGCGGCGGCGAGGTCTTTCTTATCATCACCTCACACACCACTAAATATGGTGTGCTCGGCTTCAGGGCACCACCATATGTTTTCTGTTCCTACAAAGTTTTTGAGGTTTTGTTTTCTCTTCACACGATTGACCCACCGACCATGCCCCCTAAATTTTCTTAATGATCGCTGACACCCTGTTTTTAAGAACACCTTTAAAAATCACGACCTTTTTGGAGGCAATTAACAAAAATTAAGACAAATTCAAACATGATCATGGCTACCTCTCCTACTTGGAATCTGAGAAAGATGTTTGGGAAATCTATGGGGTTTGGTTGGTGTCTCTGGATGTAATATGAGCATGTGTTTCTTGAGAAGCAAATCTCTTCTTCTTCATCGATTAACTTACCAGTTCTATCCGAGCCAGATTGACGATCAAATTCCCGCTTACGATTGCCACCCTCAAAGTTACGATTGCGTGGGGCACGATCGCGTGGTGGACGATCACCACGATTGTTAAATTGTTGGCCACCTTCAACGGCATTGTCACCGCCTTGGCGAGCATTACGACGATTATTGCGTTGTTCACGTGTTTCACCATTTTGTTGTCTGAAATTGACATTGCGTTGCTGTTGTTGCCCTTGACCACCTTCACGTGCTACTGGGCCACCAGCCTCACCGTTGCGTTTGCGATTCGCGCCACCAGCCGCAGCGCCAGCCCCACCTTGTTTAGCGACAGCACCACCGGGGGCACCTGGCTTCTTATTGTCGTTCCTGTTCAATGGCTTATTTTCCTTTTCGGCCTGATTGTTGGTCTTTTTGGGGGCCTGTTGTTGGGCGCCTTTGTTCGTTGTCTTGGCGGCACCAGCAGCAGCTCCTCCAGCACCCGTTGTTGCCGTAGCAGCAGCAGTCTTAACCTGCTTTTTCTTCTTGGCAACAATATTATCTAATGGATCACTAATATCTTCGTCCATGAACAAAAGTTCATAACGATTATTCCCACCTGAATCCATAGTTGTGTGAAATTTATTTATTTTTGTTTTTTAATTGGGTATTTTTTCAGCTTTTCTTCTTCTTTCACTGCTCTGTGTGTATATTTTTTTTACAAAAAAAATTTTTCTTCTTAAAATTATCCTCCTCAAAGTTTTGCACCCAAAATCTTTTAGCGGACTGCAATGTATTTTATGTTAACCTTAATTTTGGTTATTTTTTGCGTTCTTCTTCTTCTTTTTTCTCTACAGTCTCATTTGCTCGCTCACTCACTCACACAGTCACATATACACACAGCTGGGGTACTCAAATGCTCTTCTCATTGGCTGATTGCTTGTCTTGTTTGATTTTGTTCTCCTTCACGTTGTTTGACAGGCAACAACAACAACAACTGCTTAATAATCTCTTTCCCCTCTCTCTCTCGCTCTGTATAGTTTTATTTTTCAATAGAAATGCTTTTCTATGAATTCTTCTCCTTGGGGGGGTTTTCTGGCTATTTATTTTGCTCTCAACAACAAAAACCACAACAACACATGCCAATCAGACAAATCTATCTGTCAAGTAAAGCAAAGCAAAAAAACGCATGGTAGTATACACATAACATGCTACGAAAATCAATCTCATAAAAGAACAAAGATTAACAGAACATTTACTCTAGTTGGCGCCCGCTCTCTCTCTATTTTCCTCTCTCATCTCATATACATATATTCCATCATGTTTATATTGTGTGTATATATACGCAAGAAAAATAACACACAGATACTATTTTTGCTCCAACCAAAAATGCCAATGTGTGTGTGATTGTTGGTGGGGGGAAGGGGAATTCCAATTGAATTTGACATTTGTGTGCTGGTATTGGTGTGAGCACGAGTTTCTGTAAATGAAATAACAATAAAATAGGAGAAAAGCTTTGTTCATTTGGTACTCGGGCTGTGTTGTGCTATTTTTAGGCTGTGTTCAGTATCTGCCAATTTTGACAAATGCCAAAATATGCTACCATGTGGTTTTTTCTGCTAAAGTGCTATTCACATTTTTTTTTTCAAATATATTTTTTTATAAATATTTTAGTAAGATGTATTTAGTTTGAAATTTCATGATTAAATTTGTTTGAATTTGTTGTTAAATTATTTTATATGATGGTATTGCGAAAAGAAAAAGCAAAACAATAATATTTGCCAATATGCATCTTATATGAGGTGTGTTCACATTGTACGATATATTGCATGTTGTGGAAAACAGTAAATATTTGCACCTAAACAAGTATTTTATTGAAATACAGAATAAAAATGCGTTTAGATCTACGAAACTGGGCGTGGATTTTTTAAAAAAAAATTTTAGAAACCTATATTAGGGGTGGATTTTTTAAATAATTTTTTCTTGACAACTTTTTATAAGAGTTCTCACCAGAAAATGTCTGTACTGTGGGTGATCTAAACGCAAGAATTGCTGAAGAGCAGATTCTAGACAATAATATTATTCAAAACTACCCTAATATAAATGAATACTGACAATCGAAAGATAAATGTATTAATACAAATGGCAGAAAACTTCTAAAAATTGTTGCAGATTTTGCATGTATCATTTTGAATGGTAGAACATCTGGAGATATTGATGGGAATTTCACATTTTGTGATGTAATGGGGAGTTCTGTTATTGATTTCTATATATGTTCATTAAAATTTTTTGCAGTTTGTTTCAACTCTTAGTGTGGATAATAAAATCTTCTCAGATCACCTATCTCTTAATTTAGAAATTAACTTACAAATTAATGGTAGAAATAATATCGAAAACAAGCATATATAGATGCAGAAACTTCTTTGGAGAAACACGAATTCATTGTCCGTTAAATTAACCTATTTTTCAAACCCTTCGTCAAATTGTATGATCGAACATACAATTGAAGTTTAACGTTGTTAAAGGCTCCCTCTATATCTAAGAAGGCGGCCAGCGTAAAATTTGACTTTTCCATGTTCCTCTCAAAGTAGCGTACATCTTCCTGCAGTGCAGATTCCACAGAATTGTGGAATTGCGTGTTGTGACTTGCTAAGAGAGGTGGTGTCTATACGACTCCTAATCTCCAGGTCGATCAGTCTTGAGGAGAAAAGATGATAAACTAACGGGTCTATAGTCTTTTGTGGCAGAGTGGCTTGGTTTCCCTGCCTTGCCCTACCTCGTTCCATAGATCCGGAACATACGAGAGAGTCAAACACGCAGTATAGATCTTCTCAAGGATCAGATAAATACTTGGCGGGACATATTGTTGTTGAAACTAGCTCTATAGGAGCTAGTTTCAATCAGTGTCGAGTTTATACTTATGCCCCACCAAGTTCCTTGTTCCACCACACTGGCTGAGATTTCTTCCAAGGGTATGCGAGCGGACAGGATTCCTTATGGCATCTAAGGAGAATGTCCGTTAGGTTTTTTACGGCCGCATTGAGTTCCACAGCTGTTTGTAAGTTTGTATTAAGAGTCAGCTGGGAGTTCGTCAGCTCCCAATTTGTTCTCCTTGGATTCCGATAAGGCTGTTGTTTACCTCCGTCAAAAAAGAACTCGAAGAGAATTTTTAAATGATCCGAGAAGGAACATTCATCAGATACCCTCCAATTTCTGATGACGGAGTCATCTAGATTTGAGAGGGTTAAGTCAATGACCTTCTCTCATTGACCTAATTTTAACTCAAAATTATTTGCAAGAAATAGTAATTCGAATGACATATGCACGATTTGTAATCTGAACGAACATGAAAATATAAGCTTACAGAATACGAAAATATATGCTTACAGAATTTTTTAAATAGTTTTTTTCAAAGGCCTTTATAAGGCGTGGATTTTTTAAATATTTTTTTCAAAAGTCAATATAAGGCGTAGATCTTTGAAATAATTTTTTCATGGGTCTACATAAGGCATAGATTTTTAAAATATTATTTTCAGAACAATAAAATCACACATTTAATTTTAATTTAATTAATTTATAAAATAGCAACAACAATCTTAATAATTATGTAATTTAATTTAATGATTATTTCTTATTTTTATTATTATTTTCATTTATTATTAATTATTGTATAATTATTTCGTTTTATTTCATTGAAATAACCTATAACTCTTCCATTCCCATAATTACTCCTTTTACCATGCGTTACAGTCTACCCTATACGTTACGTTCTGCACTAATCATTACAACTGTGTCATTATCATTACTTCATCGAATGCAACCCTGTTTTCCTGCTTTGCCATTCTTTCAGCAAATTGTGCAACTGTGCTTTACAGCGTCTTTAAATTTGCAAGACTGCAGTCATTGAGCGGTAAAAATTGAAGAAGTGGTGTGTGACTAGTGAAGAAAATCCAAAGAAATTTAGGAAAAAAGTGGTAAGTTGATACAGTTTATTAATTATTCTATTTTATTGAAATAATTTATAAATTAAATCTGTGTTATATTTGAAATAAATTCAATTATATAGAGTGAAAATGGTTGGATGGAAAAAAAACTCCAATTGGGTTTTGTTCGTGCTTGCTTGCTATAGGAGGAATGTGTCGTATAACGGTTTTAATGCCAAAATGCATGATGAGGCATACATACACACGTCAACGACGATGCCCAGCAACAATTTTTTTAATTCAAGTTTTTTTCTATTTGTTTTCCAACGTGGAAGAGGGACTGTTAATTTGGGCTTTTGGAAAAAAAAATGGTGTGATTTTAACTACCGAGAGGAGGGCCTTGGTTTAAAAATATATCACAGTAATTTCTTAAGTGGAGGACCGTAATATAAATTTCGGAACTTTAGAGACAGATCAGATATCGGGAAGTATGGACTTTTCCTCCATTTAGGTAATATATTTTCCTGATCAGGGAGACAAGACCAACATTTTATAGTAAGTAAGAAAATTCGAAATTAGTCTAAAACCTGTCAAATATTGAGCTCTCACGGAAATATTCAGCTCTTACACAGGAACATTGAGCCTATTTGTCAAAATTTTGCACTTAACAGGAACTTTCAAGATTCTGATCATGGAATGGCATATTTTGGGGGATCTGTGAAATTGGTAAAAATTTAAATTATTATTTTTTTGATATTAAATTGTAATTATCTTTTTTAATAATACGTAGTTCAAATTTGAGATAAATTGGTGGTCAAGTCCTAATATTGGTCCAGAGTAAAAGTTGGATATACCAATCTTCATTTTGATAATCAATACTAATCAATACTAATCAATGTCAACAACTCCTCTTGGATATACCTACTATTTTGGGTCTAACGTCCGTCAGGAGTAAATATATATGCCATAGAATAGAACTTGTGAAATTTTCACACAAATGTCTGGGTCCATTTGACCCACTTACTTAATATGGACCGGTATTCATCAGAACAGTCATTCTTATTCTTCGACCAGATTTCTTTACTCGTGTAAAATTTCGTGGAGTTCGGGTCCCAATAGAATCACTATCTAAATCGATGTATTCAGGTCCGTTCGTCTATTAAAGTGAAATTGTCGCATTTATGATCCGTTTTGGAGATATATGACACAAGTCACTTATTTGACCTAAGGACGACCCATAATGAAAATGGGGAAAATCGGTCCAGATTTAGATGTAGCTCCCATATACAGTTTCATCCGATTTTAGGTAAATGGTGCACCAAAATCGCTATATATCTCCCGATTTGCACGAAATTTGGATGGATTTGGATTTTTAATGAATAGGGTCACCAACAGGCGTGGATTTTTAATGAATAGGGTCACCAATAGGCGTGGATTTTTAAACAATAGGGTCACCAATAGGCGTGGATTTTTAAACAATAGGGTCACCAATAGGCGTGGATTTTTAAACAATAGGGTCACCAATAGGCGATGTGTGTTTTTTAAACAATAGGGTCACCATATATAGGCGTGGATTTTTAAACAATAGGGTCACCAATAGGCGTGGATTTTTAAAAATAGGGTCACCAATAGGCGTGGATTTTTTAAAGAATATTTTTTCATAGGGTCACCAATAGGCGTGGATTTTTTAAAGAATATTTTTTCAAAGGGTCACCAATAGGCGTGGATTTTTTAAAGAATATTTTTTCATAGGGTCACCAATAGGCGTGGATTTTTAAACAATAGGGTCACCAATAGGCGTGGATTTTTAAACAATAGGGTCACCAATAGGCGTGGATTTTTAAACAATAGGGTCACCAATAGGCGTGGATTTTTAAACAATAGGGTCACCAATAGGCGTGGATTTTTAAACAATAGGGTCACCAATAGGCGTGGATTTTTAAACAATAGGGTCACAAATAGGCGTGGATTTTTAAACAATAGGGTCACAAATAGGCGTGGATTTTTAAACAATTTTTTTAAATATTTAAAAAATCCACGCCTTATGGCCTTGAAGGCTACTCCAAAAATTATGTGGTCTTGATTAAGGCTACTCCAAAAACTATTTAAAAAATCAACGCCTAATGGCCTCTAAACCTCAAGCAAAAATTTTTTCAAATTCCCCACAGAAATACCCTTTTGGCCTACTTATCTGTCGACATCCTATTAATATCTTCTATTAATTCAATTTTCTTTTATTCTTCTATAAAACGTTGAATTTATGGACCGACGACCTCTAATAGAAATAGACTTTGGATCTTTTTTTTTTTTTTGAGAAGACCTTTCGAACACCCACCCAATTATTCTTGTTTTCCGATTAGTCCTGATTTTTTTTGTTGCAATCTGTACTCCCCTTTATTTGAAGCGAAATAAAGTGGAATTTTTATCAACGATTACTTGGGAGGTGGGTACTCACTTTTAAAATTGCGGTTATATTTTTTTTGCATTAGCAGGGTATTCCCAATATTTCATACCAGTTGCGTGCTGGCTGGTCCGATAAGAGGCTCCATTGTTGTTGTGAACTTCTCACACAACATTACTTTCTTTGTCAGATCGCAGTGAAGTTGTGCATTTCAATTTCAATATTTCATTTAACAACAACAACAACAATTTTAAATATAGAAAACAATAATCCGCAACGCAAAAAAAAAAAAAAAAAAACAAAAATATGGAAAATATTGTCGTACGAAGTAATATACGACATTGTCGTAAATGTAAGCAATCGATACATTCGAGGTATGTAAAAAAACTATTTAAATAAAGTTTGAAAATTTAGAATAGACCAGGTAGGTTCTCCCTGCACTTTGAAAATACGGGAAATTCCCAAATTTGAAAGATTGCGATTTTGCTTTGTGATTCCGAAATTCGACGTTCGTGTTCAAAAAATATAATTTTTTCTTCATATGAATTGTTTTCTTCTGAGGTGGTCCCCCACTTTAGGAAATTCCAAATCCAATTGGGATTTTTCATATCATCTTTACCTACCTAACAATTTAACTATTTTTCCTTTGTCTGTCCTTTGCTATTGTTATCTTTTAAAAACACCATCCCGATGGTAGTCGGTCGTCAGATTCCTCAGGCTAATCATTTCCATTGAATTTCACAAAA
>NW_026880442.1:0-30497 GCF_032173495.1 Musca vetustissima
CCTACAGGCCACATGAAAGCCGACTATCACAAAACAACCTACGGTGAAGGGAATTTGGACAAAACATTAGAAGGACTGCACGGAATTTAGTAATATTGGGAAAATATGTCAGTGTAAGGAAGAAGTGTTGTTGACCTCTAATCGGCCAAGAGGGTGCAACAATCACGATAAATTGACCAGGCTCTTAAAAAAAACAGTAAGGAAAGTCGTAGTAAAGTCGGAGGGGGCAATGGAAGGTATATAGGATATATAGGAGGGGGCAAATGGAATGATATATAGGAACTTTGGTGCACCATTTTCACAAAAACTGACGAAAATATATATAGAAGCTATATCTAAATCTGAACCGAATTTCACGAAATTTAAAACACATCGTTCTAGGCTTAATTCAGAATGCTATGCCAAATTTTGTGGAAATCGAAGGATATATAGTGGCTTTGGTGCACTATTTACCTAAAATCGGACGAAAATATATATGGGAGCTATATCTAAATCTGAATCGATTTTCACGAAATTTAACACACATCGTTCTAGACTTAATTCAATTCGCTGTGCCAAATTTCGTGCAAATCGAAGGATATATAGGGACGTTGGTGCATCATTTACATTAAATCGGATGAAAATATATATATGGGAGGTATATCTAAATCTGAATCGATTTTCACGAAATTTAACACACGTCGTTCTAGACGCTGTGCCAAATTTCAAGCAAATCGAAGGATATATAGCGACTTTTGTGCACCATTTACCCAAATTCCGACGAAAATATAAATGGTAGCTATATCTAAATCTGAACCGATTTTCACAAAATTTAACACACATCGTTCTAGACTTAATTCAATACGCTGTGCCAAATTTCAAGCAAATCGAATGATATATAGGGACTTTGGTGCGCCTTTTACCTAAAATTGGACGAGAATGTGTATGGGAGCTATATCTAAACCTTTACCGATTTTCAGGAAATTTAACACACATCGTTCTAGACATAATTCAATACGCTGTGCCAAATTTCGTGCAAATCGAATGATAGGGACTTTGGTGCGCCTTTTACCTAAAATCGGACGAGAATATATATGGGAGCTATATCTAAACCTTTACCGATTTTCAGAAAATTTAACATACGTCGTTCTAGGCTTAATTCAGTACGCTGTGCCAAATTTCGTGCAAATCGAATGATATATAGGGGCTTTGGTGCACTATTTACATAAAATCGGACTAATATATATATGGTAGCTATATCTAAATCTGAACCGATTTTTCCCAATTTCAATAGGGTTCGTCCTTAGGCCAAATAAGTGAAGTGTGCCAAATTTCATCCAAATCGGATCACAAATGTGACCTGTACTTTGTTAACAAAAATACATGGGCGGACGGACATGCATAAATCGACTTAAAAGGTGATTCTATGCATATTCTCAAAGGAACCATGTTTCTATCTCGTTTCCTTTTGCCTGTTACAAACATATGCACAAAGACATAATACCCTGTACCACAGTGTGGTGAAGGGTATAAAAATCCGCAGAAAGTTAGAGTTCCGTGGTAGTTGTGTAGGGTGTCGGCCCCGTACGACTATACTGCTCCGCTGGCGTGTGTTTTTTGAAAAAAAATGTTCATTGTCCCACAATATGCGTGTTTTTTTTAATATTTTTTCATGGCCCCAAAATAAATGTAGATTTTTTAAAAAATATTTTTTTTAATTTGTTGCATGGTCCTACAATGACATAGAATTTTTTTTTTATTTTTTTTCGCAGTGATCTTCAGACCTTAGATTTTTCTTTATTAAAATATAGTGGGCTTGCTTGTTGTCCAACCCTTCAAATTTTTGTTGTTATTTATTAATAATAAAATTTGTTTTCGTTTTATGTTAATTACTCAATTTACAACATATGTAGAATATTAATTAACATATTAGGGCTCTCTCGTATAGGTCAACATATAATTTACAAACAAATTTGAGGGGAATTCCAAATGAAAGGGTTGGCCTACGTTTTTTTCTTCTTCTAATAATAGTTACATTGTTATTATTTCCAAAAACCACAAGCCAAAAAAACAAATAATATCCCAATAATAACAAAAACAATAACAGCAAGAACCATTTGGTTCCTGGTCTTAAGTAAACAATAGAAGAACTGTTGGGTGACTAGCCATTGTACGATGTCAGCCAAGAGTGACAATGTAAATCCCCTTTTAAAAATTAGGACACGTACTGTTATAGTTTCCAAAAAAAGAAATACACAAAATTAAAAATCGAATTAATGCAACAACAACACCGATAGAAAATGGAAGGGTTCATTTTTGTTGTCAAACTCCAACGCCACCAAAAGCAGAAAAAAACTCACCAGTCACATTGTCGATTGTCACCGTGTGTCTAACGGCCACCACCATTCCATCTGTCATTTTTTCTATTTCCATTTTTTCATTGTGTTGTAATTTTCTTATGCGATTAATTTTCAGTTTTTTCTTTTTTTTTTTAAATACAATAACAACAACTAGAGCAACATTTGGTCTAACACCATGGGTACTGAAAGGGTTATTAATGTAATTCAATATCATGACAAAAACAAAAAAACAACAACAAAAATGTAAATAAATTCTAAAGGCATAACTGTTCAATAAAAAAAACCCACTTCCACTTCCTTCAAAAATGGGGGTCGTTTTTAAACCTTGGCTCAGAAAGAGTTCTACCTACCAACAACCATCCTCCAGGAAGCTAGGTGTAAAAAAACACCACCACTCACTCACATTACCACCATCAGCGCGAAATGAAAGGAGTAATGTGTGTGTGTGGCATATATTAGTTTTCCAAAAAAATGTCGGTATGTATGTGTGTGTGAGTATCTCGCAACACTCCTAACCCCTTCCTCCTTCGATGTGCGTATCTAATGTTTTAAGACTTTAAAAAATATTTCGTTTTTTTCTTCTTCTTCAAATTCTGCACATGATTTTTCACTGATGATGCCTTTTGCATTGCCATTTGTCGTGTATTCTAGAGATTAGAATTCGTATTTTGTCGATATTGAATTTTTTTAGCTGAGTGACAGGAAGCGTGTTTTGTAATGGTGGGGGGTACAGCCACCACGTCAGGCATTCACCCAGCTATTTAACCAGCCACCCGCCGTTCACATGCTATTACCGCAATGCTTGATTGCAAATGTGTATGCAAATTATGTATACATGTGTGTGTGTGTGTGTGTGAGAGAGAGTTTGATGGGAAAATTTTCAGGAAAAGGATGGGAAAGGGGTGAAGTTTTTGGAAATTTCGTCCCAAAAAAATAAAAGCATACCGACAATATTAGATATCTACAAATTTATTTGGAGGTCTATCAACAGTCTAAATTTTTAACAATATTTTTTGGAGATCCATCGACACGTGTAGATTTTTCAAAATAGTTTTTGGAGGTCAATTTAAAAAAAAAATGGAGGCCAATCGACAGGCGTAGATTTTTTAAAAATATTTTTTAAGGGTCTATTGACTGCCGAAGATTCAATAGGCGTAGATTTTTTAAAAATATTTTTAAGGGTCTATTGACTGCCGAAGATTCAATAGGCGTAGATTTTTTTAAAAACATTTTTTGTTGGCCTATCGACAGGCGCAGATTTTTTAAAAAATATTTTTTGGTGGCCTATCGACAGGCGTAGATTTTTTCTAAAAATATTTTTTGGTGGCCTATCGACAGGCGCAGATTTTTTAAAAAATATTTTTTGGTGGCCTATCGACAGGCGTAGATTTTTTAAAAATATTTTTTAATGGTCTATCGACAGGCGTAGATTTTTTAAAAATATTTTTTGAGGGTCTATCGACAGGCGTAGATTTTTTAAAAATATTTCTTGGTGGCCTATCGACAGGCGTAGATTTTTTAAAAATAATTTTTGAGGGTCTATCGACAGGCGTAGATTTTTTAAAAATATTTTTTGAGGGTCTTCAATAGGCTTAGATTTTTTAAAAATATTTTTTGGTGGCCTATCGATAGGCGTTGATTTTTTAAAAATATTTTTTGAGGGTCTATCGACAGGCGTAGATTTTTTAAAAATATTTTTTGAGGGTCTATCGACAGGCGTAGATTTTTTAAAAATATTTTTTGAGGGTCTATCGACAGCCGAAGGCGTAGATTTTTTAATAATATTTTTTGTTGGCCTATCGATAGGCGTAGATTTTTTAAAAATATTTTTTGAGGGTCTATCGACAGGCGTAGATTTTTTAAAAATATTTTTTGAGGGTCTATCGACAGGCGTAGATTTTTTAAAAATATTTTTTGGTGGCCTATCGACAGCCGAAGGCGTAGATTTTTTAATAATATTTTTTGTTGGCCTATCGATAGGCGTAGATTTTTTAAAAATATTTTTTGAGGGTCTATCGACAGGCGTAGATTTTTTAAAAATATTTTTTGAGGGTCTATCGACAGGCGTAGATTATTTAAAAATATTTTTTGGTGGCCTATCGACAGGCGTAGATTTTTTTAAAAATATTTTTTGTTGGCCTATTGACAGGCGTAGATTTTTTAAAAATATTTTTTAAGGGTCTATCGACAGGCGTAGATTTTTTAAAAAATATTTTTTGATGGCCTATCGACAGGCGTAGATTTTTTAAAAATATTTTTTGGTGGCCTATCGACAGGCGTAGATTTTTTAAAAATATTTTTGGTGGCCTAACGACAGGCGTAGGTTTTTTTTTTAAATATTTTTTGGTGACCTATCGACAGGCGTAGATTTTTTAAAAATATTTTTTGGTGGCCTATCGACAGGCGTAGATTTTTTAAAAATATATTTGGTGGAATGTCGACAGGCGAAAATTTTTTAACAAATATTTTTTGGTGGCCTATCGACAGATTTTTTAAAAATACTTTCTTGGCCTATGGTATCTACCACAGTAGCAGTATTGTCGGACGGGGCCGACCACATGATACCCTACACAACTTCCACGAATTTTTTTTTTAATATTTTTTGAGATTCTACTACAGCCGAAGATTCAATAGGCGTAGATTTTATAAACATATTTTTGAGGGTCTATCGACAACCGTTGATTCTATCAATAGGCGTAGATTTTTTAAAAATATTTTTTGAGGGTCTTTTGACAGCCGAAGGCGTAGATTTTTTAAAAATATTTTTTGAGGGTCTTTTGACAGCCGAAGGCGTAGATTTTTTAAAAATATTTTTTGGTGGCCTATCGACAGGCGTAGATTTTTTAAAAATATTTTTTGGTGGCCTATCGACAGGCGTAGATTTTTTAAAAATATTTTTAAAAAATCTGTCGATAGGCGTAGATTTTATAAACATATTTTTGAGGGTCTATCGACAACCGTTGATTCTATCAATAGGCGTAGATTTTTTAAAAATATTTTTTGAGGGTCTTTTGACAGCCGAAGGCGTAGATTTTTTAAAAATATTTTTTGGTGGCCTATCGACAGGCGTAGATTTTTTAAAAATATTTTTAAAAAATCTGTCGATAGGCCACCAAAAAATATTTGTTAAAAAATCTACGCCTGTCGACATTCCACCTAATATATTTTTAAAAAATCTACGCCTGTCGATATGCCACCAAAAAATATTTTTAAAAAATCTACGCCTATCGACAGGCGTAGATTTTTTAAAAAATATTTTTTGATGGCCTATCGACAGGCGTAGATTTAAAAAAAAAATAAATTTTGGCCTATGGTAGCTACAAATATTGTGATAGTATGAACAAATATTTTTAAACTAGTGAGCGGAGCAGTATAGTCGTACGGGGCCGACCATATGATACCCTACACAACTTCCACGAAAAACTAACTTTTTGTGGTTCTATATTCTGAGCTTGGGCACTATTTCGCGATATTTAAAGCCTTAGTACAGTCCTTCTTCCAGATTCCCTTTGCCGTGGGTTGTGTTGTGATGTTTGGCTTTTAATTTTGGCCTATAGATCGACTCGAAAAAAAAACTAAAAATTAAGTTTTCGGTCAACTTTATTAAAATTTGTTTTCCGAACATCACCGAACATTTCAAAGCTATCAGCGCTATATTTAAATAATATATGAATACGTAAGCACCTATAAATATTTAAGTGTAACTCCCACATCGGAGTACATACGTCAATATATGTATGGTATTAATTTAAAGGTCAACCACTCCTCTTGGATATATTACCAACTTCTCGGTTCTATGTCTTTCAGGGGTAAATCTATATGCTATAGAATACAAATTTTGTAATTTTACACACAGAAGTCGGGGTACATTTGACCCGCTAAATATTGACCGATCTTTAACAAAACAGACATGCTTATTCTTTGGCCAGATCTCTTTCTTCATGCAAGAAATCACTATGTTTGGAGCGACCAGAGAAATCGACAAAAATAAAATTTTTGGTTCATATTATCCTCTAAATATTAATCGATATTTACCAAAATCATTGACCAGAACCTATCCTCCATGCAAAATTTCGTGAAGATTGGTCCATAATTGTGGCCTGTATCGTGTTTACCAATTATAATGGACAGATGGACGGACACACATATATCGATCGACTCAGCTACGCGATATATGACGATCGGTATACTTAAAGGTGGGTCTAGGACCAATATTTCGCGGCGTTACAAACTCTTGGGCCTGCACAAAGCTATAATACCCTGACAACATAGTTGTGTAGGCTATAAAAATCCAAAAAATAATTTCTATGTAATTTTTTACCACCCCTCGTACTTTAAAGTAAATAAAAAATCCCTCTCCACTGAATACATTAAAAAATTTCCATTGAAGAAAATTACAAAGCTCACAAGGATACAAAGGAAGAAAGGAAAAAAACGCTCAACCCACACGCCAAGGGTGGCGGTTAATGTGTATACAAATAAGCGTGTCAGTGCGTGTGCCGTGTGTTTTGTGACGTTTCACGCTGCCAAACAAAAAAAAAGTGTCTCTGAAAGGGTTGAATATTGATCAGTTTTCAATAAATTTAAAAATTTAGAGTTTTTGTTTTTTTTTTGCAAATATCAATATTGCCATCTAATTAACCCTTCTTTGCAAATGGATTTTTGGGTAAAAGAGGAATTAGAATTAATTTTTTTTTTTTTTGGGAATTAATGAGAAAAATTTTGGAGGATTAAGGGGTGAACTTCCACTGGCAGGATGTTATAGGTTCAGGCATAGAATTTTCTGAACTTCATACCTTGAATTTGAGAATATAAAAATGCCCAGACCCTTGCTTCACACCATAATGTTGAGAATGTAAAATTTTAGATATTGGTTTCTAAACTTCACCCACATTTCCCCTCTAAACACTTCCTTGTACCCTGACAAGTGCCTTCTTTACCTTATCCTCATTTGGCTACCCCGCGATTTTACTTTTCTCTACCCACCAAAAAAGCAAAGAAAAAAACTTAACACACTTTGTAAATATTCATAAATCTAACCCTTGTCAATAATAAGGCGCAATATATCCTGCTGAGAGCACAGACATACACACACACACACAAAATTAGGAGAGTAAGGGAACCTGGGAGAGAGAAAAAACCGACGAAAATACAGGTAATACAATCCAATCAGTCAGTCAGTCAATGGAGGGATTGTCGCTAAAAAATGGGCACCAGGAGGGTGACATATTGATCATTGTCAATATGTATGTGGATGTGTTCGCATTTTGAGTTTTCATGTTTTTGGAATCGAATGCTAGAGGTCGATGTACTTTTTTAGGGAATTTGAAATTTTAATTATTTTTTCACGATTGAGTTTTAAATTTTGAGATTGAGTGGATTCGTTTTTTAGAAGGAAAAACCAAAAACATATAATTAAATCTGAATACAGTGGAGGGCAAAATTATAGCAGCCTATGGGAAAAATAAGGCTTTTCAGGACTTTACTATAAAACATTAGTTCAAGGTCCCACAAGAGGTGTGGATATTTAAAAAATATATTTTTTCATGGTCCCTCACTACGCGTGGATTTTTATACCCTTCACCACAATATGGTACAGAGTACATGTCTGTGTGCATATGTTTGTAACAGGCAAAAGGAAGCGAGATAGACACATGGTTCCTTTTGAGAATATGCATAAAATAACTTTCTGAGCCGATTTATGCATGTCCGTCCGTCCGCCCGTTTGTCCGTCTGTAGATGTTTAATTTTAAACAAAGTACAGATCGCATTTATGATCCGATTTGGATGAAATTTGGCACAGCTCACTTATATAGCCCAAGGACGAACCCTATTGAAATTGAAGAAAATCGGTTCAGATTTAGGTATAGCTCCCGTATATAGTTTAAGGTACATTGGGCACCAAATTCCCTATATATATATTTCGATTTGCAAGAAATTTGACATAGGGTACTGAATTAGGTCCAGAATGATATGTGTTAAGTTTCGAGAAATTCGGTCCAGATTTAGATGTAGCTCCCATATATAGTTTTGACCGATTTTATATAAATGGGCCACCAAAGCCCCATATATCATTCGATTTGTACGAAATTTTGCATAGTATACTGAACTGTGTCTAGAATGATGTGTGTCAAGTTTCGAGAAGATTAGTTCAGATTTAGATATAGCTCCTATACTTATTTTTGTCCGATTTAAGATAAATGGGGCACCAAAGTCCGTACATATCTTTCGATTTGCACGAAATTTCGCCTAGAGTAGTGAATAAAGCCTAAAATGATGTGTGCTAAGTTTAATGAAAATCGGTTCAGATTTAGATATAGCTCCCATATATATTTTCATCCGAAATTTTGGCATAGGGTACTGAATTAGGTCCAGAATGATGTGTGCTAAGTTTCGAGAAAATCGGTTCAGATTTAGATATAGCTCCCATATATAGTTTTGTCCGATTTAAGGTAAATGGGACACCAAAGTCCGTACACATCTTTCGATTTGCACGAAATTTGGCATAGGGTACTGAATTGGGTCCAGAATGATATGTGCTAAGTTTCGAGAAAATCGGTTCAGATTGAGATGTAGCTCCCATATATAGATTCGTCCGATTTCATGAAAATGGCGCACCAAAGCCCCTATATATCATTCGATTTGTACGAAATTTTGCATAGTAAACTGAACTTTGTCTAGAATGATGTGTGTCAAGTTTCGAGAAAATCTGTTCAGATTTAGATATATAGCTCCTATATATTTTTTTGTCCGATTTAAGGTAAATGGTTCACCAAAGTCCCTATATATCTGTCGATATGCGCGCAATTTTGCATTGCGTACTTAATTGAGTTTAGAATGATGAGTGCCAAACTTCGAGAAAATCGGGTTAGATTTATATATAGCACCCATATGTATATATTTTCGTCCGATTTAAGGTAAATGGGGCTCCAAAGTCTCTATAAATCTTTCGATTGGCACGAAATTTGGCATAGGGTACTGAGTTAGGTCCAGAATGATGTGTACTAAGTTTCATATAATTGGGTCCGGTTTGGATATAGCTCCCATATATAGTTTTGTCCGTTCAATTTCATGTCAATGTTTCTTCGAAAAGGCGACGTCTGTTAGGATACATATGTAGAATATATTCAAAGTGCTAAAGAGTATCATATAGTCGGCCCAGTCCGGCATTACTACTTTCCTTACTGGTTTAAAAATATTCTTTCATGGTCTGGTTTTTTCATAGGCGTAAATTTTTAAAAAAATATTTTTTAATAGGCGTGGATTTCAAAAAAAAAATATTTTTTCATAGGTGTGGATTTTTAAAAAAAATTTTTTTCATAGGCGTGGATGTTTAAAAAAATATTTTTTCATAGGCGTGGATTTTTAAAAAAATATTTTTTCATAGGCGTGGATGTTTAAAAAAATATTTTTTCATAGGCGTGGATTTTTAAAAAAATATTTTTTCATAGGCGTGGATGTTTAAAAAAATATTTTTTCATAGGCGTGGATTTTTAAAAAAATATTTTTTCATAGGTATGGATTTTTAAAAAATATTTTTTTATAGGCGTGGATTTAAAAAAAATATTTTTTTATAGGCGTGGATTTAAAAAAATATTTTTTCATAGGTGTGGATTTTTAAAAAAAATATTTTTTATCAGAGGCGTGGATTTAAAAAAATATATTTTTTCATAGGCGTGGATTTTTAAAAAAATATTTTTTCATAGGCGTGGATTTTTAAAAAAATATTTTTTCATAGGCGTGGATTTAAAAAAAAAACATTTTTTTAATAGTCGTGGATTTAAAAAAATATATTTTTTCATAGGCGTGGATTTTAAAAAAAAATATTTTTTCATGGTCCTACATTAGGCGTGGATTTTTTAAAGGATTATCTTGTCAGAGGCTACATTAGGCGTGGATTTTTTAAAGGATTATCTTGTCAGAGGCTACATTAGGCGTGGATTTTTTAAAAATATTTTTTCATGGACCTTCATTAGGCGTGGATTTTTTAAAAATATTTTTTCATGGTCCTACATTAGGCGTGGATTTTTAAAGAAATATTTTTTCATGGTCCTACATTAGGCGTGGATTTTAAAAATTTTTTTTTTCATAGGCGTGGATTTTAAAAAAAATATTTTTTCATGGTCCTACATTAGGCGTGGATTTTTAAAAAAATATTTTTTCATGGTCCTACATTAGGCGTTAATTTTTTAAAAAAATATTTTTTCATGGTCCTACATTAGGCGTGAATTTTTAAAAAAATATTTTTTCATGGTCCTACATTAGGCGTGGATTTTAAAATTTTTTTTTTCATAGGCGTGGATTTTTAAAAAAAGTATTTTTTCGGAGGCGTGGAGTTTTTAAAAATATTTTTTCATTGGCGTGGATTTTTAAAATAATATTTTTTCAAGGACCATTTAAGGAGTGGATTTTTAAAAAAATATTTTTTCATAGGCGTGGATTTTAAAACAAATATTTTTTCATAGGCGTGGATTTAAAAAAAATATTTTTTCATGGTCCTACAATAGGCGTGGATTTTAAAAAAATATATTTTTTCATGGTCCTACATTAGGCGTGGATTTAAAAAAAAATATTTTTTCATAGGCGTAGATTTAAAAAAAAAAATATTTTTTCATAGGCGTGGATTTAAAAAAAAAAATATTTTTTCATGGTCCTACATTAGGCGTGGATTTTTTTAAATATTTTTCCACGGTCCCACAATAGGCGTGGATTTTTTTTTAAATATTTTTCCACGGTCCCACAATAGGCGTCGATTTTTTTAAAATATTTTTCCACGGTCCCACAATAGGCGTGGATTTTTTTTTAAATATTTTTCCACGGTCCCACAAGAGGCGTCGATTTTTTTAAAATATCTTTCCACGGTCCCACAATATGCGTGGATTTTTTAAAAATATTTTTCACGGTTTCTTAATTTTTTCTTTGGCTGCTATTATTTTGCCCTGTACTGCCCCTATTGTTTCAATAAATTAACATTATATCCAAAAAACAAAACAATTGAGTGAACTTCCCAAATGAAACGAAAAAAATCGAAAAGATCTCAAATACCATTATTAATTAGGCAAATGAAAAAGACCCCTCTCATTTTCCCAAAAAAATGAGAGTGGGCACAAAAACCACTCCACACTCAATCATCACCAACAAAAAGAAGAAAATCGAAAGAAAACTCCAACAGTGGGTAGAAATTAACCCCACATTAGTATGCGTGTGCTGCTTTCTTGTGATGAGGGGTGGTTTTTACACCTCAAAATGAGAGTCTCTTTGAGAGTTCCACACACACATGCAGTAAATTTGACTGCCATCATCATCATCCTCCTCAAATCAAAAAGAGGGTGAGTTATTTTTGTCGGTAAATGTGTCGCGTTTTTTAATATTCTAACGCCAGTAAGTAGCAGGAATCCATTGTCTACTGCTGTATTGGGTGGGACAGAGGACTTTCTCTACGGTGGTTCTTTATTATTGCTGCAGAAGAAAAAATAGAAAAAGAAATATTTGCTGTGTTTATGTGTCGGTGAATAATAAAAAAGTTGAAAGTTCGGAAAAGCGGGAATTAATTATAAACAAAAAGACGCTTTCGACAAAAAAAATAATAATGAAATAAATAATATTTATTGAAATAAGAAAAAAATCCGGAATAAAATAAATAATTGAATGAATAATTAAAAAATATTTGAATGGAAAAATTCTGGCGGAAAAGTGTCAAATTTTAGAAGGAAAAATTGCAGGACAATAAATATTCCAAACTTAAAAAAAATATTTTTGAAAAAACAAACATAGTGGAAAAATTTTATAAAAATATTTAGTTTTGGATTGAAAAACAAATTCGGAATAAGAACAATTAAGAAAAACTCCTATAAAATAATAAGAAAAAAAATCAGTCGGATTTTGGACTAAAAATGCTGTCAAAATAAAAGGGGAAAAATAATTTGTTAAAAAACAGCTATTGACAAAAATTAATTAAATTAAAAATTAAAAAAATCAAGAATTCAACTGTGTTCCGCATTCTAAGGGACTGAAGTAAAAAAGTGTACACTAATGCAAAAAAGTGTTCGCATATTTTTTTAAACAGAAAGAGACGTTTGCCTAGGAAAAATCGCGCTTTATAAAGGACTGTTCAAAAGTCAAAGTGAAAAGATAATGACAAAAAATTAATCATTTTTTTTAAATATATACAAAATTAAAGAGTATAAACTCTCGAAAAAATAATAATTAAAAAATCTAATATAACCAATGGACTTAAAAATATTCCCAATATAAAGGACAATTTAGTAAAAAAAATTTAAACCCCAAAAATATAATTGTAACCTGAATTTAGAAAAAAAAAATAAATTAATTAACCAAAGAACCAATAAAAATATCAATGTAAATTAAAGAAGAAAACATCCAACAAAAAGTAATATAAAAAAAAAAATTACAAAAATTCTAAACAAATTAAATTTAAATGTAATTCACAACTATATAATTTAAGCTGCAACCAAAGTTCCTATTAGCATTAATTAATTATAAAAAAAAAATAAATGTAATTTAATTTAACAAAATTTCCTGATAAAAATAATTAAAAAAAATCTTAAAATTAAATATTTTTAAAATAAAAAAAAAAACAACACTGCTGAAAATACTATCACAAAAAATAAAAATATATCAATAAAATAAATATTTAATTATCAAAGACTTTCCCAAAGTATTACAAACAAATTACAACAAAAACAAACGTTCCTTTAGAAAATCATAAAATTTTCTATAAAACAATAATCCTGTGAAAATATACCAAATAAAAAATTTAATAATTAATTATTATAGACACTTATAAATTTTCAAATAAAAACAAAATTTCTACAATCAACCGAAAAAACTGAATTTCTAAATATTAATAAAAACAACAACAAAGTTCCTTAAAAAAATTTGCAAACAACATTTCTATGAAACTAATTAATTATATATATAAAAAAAATATTAATTACAACATACTCTGAGAACTCTCTAAGCGCTGACTTTTGAAGTTCCTATTATCAATAGCAAAAAATAAATTAAAAAAAATAAATAAAATATTTTTTTACAACAAACAATAACAACTAACGTTCCTCTGGAAAATACACAAACATTTTCAGTCACAATACCTTCCCAAAATCACTAGAAATTTTATTGAATAATAAAAAAAAACTTGGAAGACTAATAAAAGACAAACTCTAGAACACTCCATCTACATCTATAATATAGTGCAATATTATTTAAAAAAAAAAATTAAAAACAAAAACTTCTAATAAAATAATTTACATGTAGTTTAAAAATATAAAAAACACTTGCAACCAAAGTTCCTATTTTATAACCCTATTAAATAAATAATATAATTAAATGTAATTTAAAACAACCCCCACAACAACAACCAACGCAACCAAAGTTCCTATTTCTGTTGTGATAGTTAATTATTATAAAAAAAAAATCCTAAATTAAATATAAATTATATAAATATCGAAAATCCTATACAAAATTCGATAACAATCCAACTCAACCCACTGTGCAATAATATTAAGTTTTATACCAAATAATAATAAAAAATTAAATTAAATAAAAAATTAAACAAAACCAAAACGAGCGCGAAATTAAGTTCCTAATAACAAATACTCAATAAAACAACTACAAAAAACTATTTCATTTAATGAAATATTTAATAAATAGCTAACACATATAAACATTAAAAATATAAACTTTTTTTATCAAATTGGACTTGGATCAATAAAAAACATCTGTCAAGGTCAAAATTTCCCCTAATCTCTATTGTTCAAAAAAAGTGGAAATTAAAAAAAATTAATAATCTAACAGGTGTGTACAAAATTTTAGTAATTATTTTTTATATATATTTTTTTTTAATCTTCAGTATTACATTTGAGAATTTTGTTGAATTGTATATATTTTTGGAATATTTCATAACTTGATATTTTTTATTTACAACAATTAAAAATTACAACATTCGAAAAATTCCCCTGAGATCCCATAACTCAAAAAAAGTCGATTTTGCAGAAAATGCGTTTTAAGTTTTCAATTTACTCAAACTCTATATGGGACAGAAGAACTTCGACAGCTTCTCATTAAGAGTGTGTAAGAGATACTCATATGCTTTTTTTTACACAACATGAGGTCTATTATAGCGAACAATCGTGCATCATTAACTCGAATATCCCGTTTTTGAGTTATACCACTCTTGCAGAAAATGAGCCATATATTCTTGATCACGATAAACTTCTATGTCGATTTAACTGACTTTTAATATGGCGATAGAAATTGGAATAATTAACATAACAAATAAGGATTGTTTTGATATAGAAAATAGGATAAATCGCGCCACTTTTTAGGGCAGCCCCCATATATTGCTAACCCTCAATATTCTAAATGCTGAACCTTTTGGACATGATTTATTAAACTAATCAACTATAGTTTGGTATTTTCTATTCTCAATGGTTGGACACCCTTTGTATTAAAAATTATAAATTTGGGGTAGCTCCCATATATCGGTATCTTTTGAAGTTTTTGGCACCTTTTCCAACGGAATTGGTTTAAATTTGATATGAGGGATACTCATTGAGCTGAAAATCACCCAAGAAAAATATTACCAATATTAGCCTATGTTTAGGTTTAGTAGCATTTTTTTTCTGAAGGAGCTGCAATTATACCCTACACAACTATGCTGTCAGGATATTATAGCTTTGTGCAGCCCCAAGAAATATTAAACCAAACATCTCGAATTTTTACATGGAGAAGGGGATCGGGCCAAAGAATAAACTTGCCAGTTTTGATAAAGATCAGTCAATATTTAGCGGGTCAAATGGACCCTGACTTTTGTGTGAAAAATTACAAAATTTGTAAGCTGATAATATATCCAAGGGTAATGGTTGACCTTTAAGTTGATACCAATTATATTGTAGTATGTACTCGGATGTGAGAGTTACACTTAAATACTTACAGGTGCTTACGTATTCATATATTATTTAGTAACCTATTACCACATTAGAGGGTGAAAATACAGCGCTGATTGCTTGGAACTTTTCAATGAGGATCCAGATATGGTCAAGGATAACGCCTAAAATTTTCGGTGAAGATCAGTTTATAATATTAGGATGAAGAGTACCGAAAACTTAATTTTTTGTGTATTTTTCGAGTCGATCTATATTAGCCACAATTGAAAGCCGAATATTACAACACAACCCACGGTGAAGGAAATCTGGACAAGTAATTAGAAGGGCTGTACTGAGTCTTAGTATTAATAATATTTGTTGACCTCTAGTTGGTCAAGAGGTTGCAAATATCGCGAAGCTTTGTCCAAGTTCAGAATGTAGTACCACAGAAAGTTAGATTTTCGTGGAAGTTATGTAGGGTATCATATGGTCGGCCCCGTCCGACTATACTGCTCCGCTCACTGGTTTAATATATATTTTTTGGTATCAAGTATTAGAGAACAATATTCAGCCATAGTTTTTATATCTGTTGAATAAATACTGAGATATATAGCTCTAAAAAGGTGCCGAATGGTCCCCAGTCTCCCCTATTCTGTATAATAGTTGTGCGGCAAAATACCTAAAAGTGGTTCGACCTTTATAGCCTCCATATAAAGATCGAATAGGTAGAATAATCAAAGATCTAGCTATATTTATAAATTTTTGTTGGAAGTTTTGCCACTCAAGAATAAAACAAAATATCAAATTAATGTCAATTCGGTCGGAAAACATGTGCCCAAAATTCCAATAATACAAAATAATGGGGGTACTATTTTCGTGGGACTATGCCTGATCAAGGACTATGCCATGAAAGATAATTTGAGCTTTCTTTGTATGGGAAGAGCCCAAATCCTAATAAATACGTGCCAAAATAATAGTTTTTGGTAACATGATTAAAGCATGTAGCTACCCTAAAAAGCGGACCAACATCGATAATTTTTTGTACCCAATAAGAACCGAAAATACCAACTTATTGCCATTTCGTTTGAAAAATTACACAAGATCCCCAAAATATTCAAAATTGAAGAGTACCTTTATATAGAGCCTATACCAAAAGTTGGATCGATATATCCCATTATCAATCATCCTAGGCGTAGTTGCAATATATGAGAAATTGTATGTGTGTATATAAATAAATTAATACAAAAATTGTATATTTAAATGATGCTCCTCAGTCCATTTATATCCAGGAGGAGATGTGGTTTAACGTTTAAAGAACTATTTCTTAAAGAACTCTATGTTTTCTATATACTTTTATCAGGGTCTATTATGCGGAATATGTGAAAGCTTTTTTGGATTTCCGTTTTAAGACATTTTTTATACAATTTTAAAGATTATAGTTTTTTTAAGTGAGTTATTTATACTCTTTCGAGTCGAGCTTAATGATAGAAGCTTTGCAATGAAAACGAAGCCACATAGCCCAATATGCCTGATGAGCCGCTTAACCAACGGCGAAACGCGTCGCATGATGGTGGGTACGTAGGTTCTTCTCCTGGTTTTTTTCATTGCAAAACTTCGATCATTAAAGTGGACTCGAAAGAGTATAAATAACACACTTAAAATTACTTTCAAATGATCACTGCCCTTACAAGGCAAAATTCAAATAACAAAGATTATATTTTTTAACGGGGAAAAAATCTTTTAATGAAACTGAATACGGTGGTTTTAAATATTATTTTCCCAAAATTCTAGATTTTTTTCTTGAAATTCTTGAAGTAGTGCTTTTATGGCAATTTTTAGAATAACTTCTAGTAGCATAATTGTATGCAATCACAGTTTATTCTTGCCAGAATTTTCATTCTTTCTGTATACACCTAATAATTTATTAGTATGTAACGAAATGGAAATACATTTTATACAAAAAAGTAATATCTGTAAGTGATTAATAAGTATCCCCCAATCAAGGTACTGGTCGGTAACATATTATTAGCAACCATACGAAAAAAATCACCCCAAAAAATTTCCTCTGCTCTGATTATTATTCAACTACTTATTTCCAAAGAAAATTATTTATTCCTATGGGAGGGAGGTGATGGTGGTGTTGTATACAAAAATTTTCTATCGTTCCTAATGTACTTACTGCTTTACACAAACATACCCACAATAATTGTGAATATTTAATTATTCCTATTCGTAGATTCATTTGCATGAACCGTTAATAGTATTAGCTTAGGTTGCTGGCATCAGAAATATTTTGTTATAATTAAAAATCGAATGCGCCTGCGTCGGGAAATAGAAGAGATAATTTCGAAACAAAAAGGTTTTATTTTTTGATATCCTGTACTATAAGGGAGGCGGATATTTCGTATTAAATGGGTCGAACAAAAATATTTTGTTGATACCCTGTACTATAAGGAAGATGGATATTTCGTATTAAATGGGTCCATGATTTTATATAGGCCGCATATAAGGTTACTCTCCGATATTAGGTAAATTGATAGTTATTGGAACGTTTTCGAACCAAATTGGCTTTAAATTGGGATATAGGGTTCTCATTATGATTCGTCGTCCTATTAAATATTATTAATTTGGATTTTTGGGGATATTGAGCCCATAATTTTATATTTTGGATTCGTCACGCGCTATTTTCGGTATTTTCAAGATCCTAGTCCAATTTTCCAATTTCATAGCCCGAATTTAGGTACTAAACAAAATCTTCAACATTATTTAAAAATAAGTTTGTGTTAAAAAATCAAAATCAAAGTTTAGCATCTCTAAAATGGAGGCTGCATTTTTTTTTTTTTTTTGACAAACCCACAGCATGATAATGTTATGGGAATTTCAAAAATTCTTTTGGAAATTTAACGCTTTGGATTTCCAAGAGCGGCCTAAAAATCCTAGCCTTAAAGTATTCGCCTAACAAAAAAGTCCTTAATTTTTTTTGGTTCTCTCCTTGAAGGGCTTTAGAAATTTTAACAACTCACTTTCCACTCCATTGAAAAAATTTAAACACGTTATTTTTTAATAGAAAAATTTATATAAATACAAAATTTTTATACCGCTGAAACTTTTAACTCCCCCCCCTCGTAAGAAAAATCCCATGTTATGCTAAATTCTAACCATTTCATTTGCAACTCCTGAGGGGGGATATATATCTGCTCTGGGTCTAAATACAATAAATTCTCTATACACAGCAAATAAAAAAATGAGGCTGTTTAGTATCGTTTTTTATTCTCCCTTTCTCTCCCTCTCTTTCATTCTCATAAACATAACACTCAAAAAATCTACGCCACAGCATCACATTATGCTCCACACACACAAAAAATGCTACATTAGGGGATAATTTTCGATACAACCAGCCGCCAGCAGGCAGCGACATAGACAAAAAAACAGCAAAAACAAAAATCAAGTGCACGTCACAGTTAGCGTTTTTTTGTGTTTCGCTTACCATACACGCTTACATCTTAAATGAGCATTTTGTAATATTGAATGCTAACAAAAAACAGCAGCGGAAAAACTAACCCCTCATCATGTACGTGAATACACATGTATTGGTGTGGGGTGGTTTTTTAGCGGTGAAAATTTTGTGCGTATTTTTTGTTTTTCGCCGAGTAACATAAAAAAACCAGGGTGAGCTGTTTTTTATGCTGTGTTTCCGGTGTCGCACACACACTCACACACACACACACACATAGACGCACACACTCAAAGAGAAAGGACGTTAGAAAACCAAAACAACGACAACAACAACAAAACGAAATCATTTCATGTTTATCTGAATTTGGTGTGAAAGGTAATTTGTAAAGAAAATTACCAAACAATGGCGTTATTGTTATCTGGCATTTTATCTCCTTTGTTTATTTTTTGTGTTTTGTTGTTGGTGGTATATACTTTTTCGAGGTATTTTTGAAAGGAACTCTTTTGCTAGGATAGAGAAGAAAGGATTTATAATAAAAATATAGGAAAGGATAATAAAAAAATATGTTTAAAAAATAAAAAAAGTGCTGGAAAATTATTTTTAAAACATCCACTCTTTCTGTGAGTCCTTAAAAATATTTTTAAACCAGTGAGCGGAGCAGTAAAAGTCGGACGGGACCGACTATGCTGTACCCTACACAACTACCATGGAACTCTAACTTTCTGCGGATTTTTATCCCAAGCCTGGGCAATATTTAGTGATAGTGGCACCCTCTTGCCCGATTAGAGGTAAACAGCACCTCTTCCTTACACTGACATATTTTCCGAATATTACTTATATTCAGTACAGTGCTGCTAATTACTCAGGGTGCGAATAATGATCAACATACGCTCTTTCTCACGAATGCTCACGACGAGAATTCGAATGTTTTCAATTTATCGCGAATGATAAATTTACAATGAATGAACAATCATTTGCAATCTCTAGCGAATGTTCGCATTGTACAAAAAAAAGACGAACAATAAAATTTCGCTGCAAGCGTCGTCGATTCGCGAATGCTCGCGAGCATTGTTAAAAACAAGAACAAACAAACATATAAAACAAGTGAGCGGAGCAGTATAGTCGGACGGGGCCGACCATATGATACCGTACACAACTTCCATGACATTTTAACTTTCTGTGGTTCTATATTCTGAGCTTGGGCAATATTTCACGATATTTGCACCCTCTTGACCGAGTAGAGGTCAACAAATCCAGTACAGCCCTTCTAATATTCATGATTTCCTTCACCGTGGGTTCTGTTGTGATGTTCGGCTTTCAATTGTGGCCTATAGATCGACTCGAAAAAACACAATAAATTAAGTTATCGGTCCATTTCATCCCAATATTATTATCTGATCATCACCGAAAATTATAGGCGTTGTCATTGACCACAACTGGAATGTCATGGAAAATTTCAAAACGATCAGTGCTATATTTCCGCCCTACAGTGTGGTAATTGGTTTCTAAATAATATCTGAATACGTAAGCACCTGTTAATATTTAAGTGTAACTCCTACATCCGAGTACATACGACAATATAATTGGTATCAAGTTGAAGGTATATCCACTCCTCTTGGATATACTATCAACTTCTCGGGTCAATGTCCTGCAGGAGTAATTGCGCCATAGATCCCAAATTTTGTAATTTTTCACACAATAGTTAGGATCCATTTGACCCGCTAAATAATGACCAATCTTTATCAAAACAGGTATGCTTATTCTTTGGTCCGATACCCTGTATGTAAAATTTCGAGATGTTCGGACCACAACTGTGTCCTCTGGTGCGATCAGAAAAACCGACAAAAATTATGTATTTGGTCCATTTCATCCCCTAAATATTAACCGATCTTTACCAAAAACAATAGGGGCCTTCATTGGGTAGAACCCATTCTACATGCAAAATATCGTGAAGATTGGTCCATAACTGTGACCTGTATCGTGCTTACAAATTATAGATTGACTCAGCTAGTCGAGATATGACGATCGGTATACTTAAAGGTGGGTCTGGCCCGTTAAATTTTGACGGATGTTTATCAAAACAGGCATGATTTTTCTTTGGCCCGATCCCCTTCTCCTTGTAAAAATTCGAGATGTTTCGGCCATAATTGCGGCCTCTGGAGCGACCAGAAAATCAGACAAAAATAAAGTTTTCCATTTCCATTTCATCCCCTAAATATTAACCGATCTTTACCAAAAACAATAGGGGTCTTCATTGGCCAGAACCCGTTGCACATGCAAAATTTCGTGAAGATTGGTCCATAATGGACAGACGGACGGACACACCTGTCTAGATCGACTCAGCCAGTCGAGATATGACGAACGGTCTGCTTTAAGGTAGGTCTAGCACCAATATTTCGCGGCGTTACAAACTCTTGGGGCTGTACAAAGCTATAATACCCTGACAACATAGTTGTGTAGGATATAAAAATCCCCGCCTATGTGGGACCTTGGAATATTATTTTTAAAAACCAGTAAGGAAAGTTGTAAAGTCGAACTGGGCCGACTATATGATACCCTTCACCGCTTTGGGTATATTCTACATATGTATTCTAAGGGAAACTTGCCAAAGACTAATTTATATTACTTCAGTACGTTGTGCCAATCGGCCTAGCTATGGATCTTTTCACAAGGCTTAGCAACTTCATTCTAAACTTAATTTAGTACCCTATACTAAAATTCGTACAAATAGAAAGATATATGGGAACTTTGGTGCCCAAATTACATAAAATCGGACAAAAAATATATATGGGAGCTATATCTAAATTTGAACCGATTTTCAAGAAATTTAGCACACGTCATTCTAGACTCAATTCAGTACGCTATGACAAAATTCGTACACATGAAAAGATTTCCATGGACTTTGGTCCACCATTTACCTTAAATCGGACGAAAATATATATGGGAGCAATATCTAAATCTGAACCGATTTTCACGAAACTTAACACACATCATTCTAGACTTAATTCAGCAGTGCAAATCGAATGATTTTCAGAGACTTTGGTGCACCAATTACCTAAAATCGGATGAAAATATATATTGGAGCTATATCTAAATCTGAACCGATTTTCACGAAATTTTGCACACATCATTCTAGACTAAATTAGGTAGGCTATGCCAAAATTCATGCAAATCAAAAGATTTCCAGGGACTTTAGGAGTATTTACCTAAAGTCGGGCGAAACTATATATGGGAGCTGTATCTAAATCTGAACCGATTTTCACAAAATTGTGCATCATAAATGCGACCTGTACTTTGTTTACATTTTAACACCAACAGACGGACGGACTGACGGGCATGCATAAATCGTCTCAGAATGTGATTCTATGCATATTCTCAAAAGGAACCAAGGGTCTACCTCGATTATTCTTGCCTGTTACAAACATATGCACAAAGACACAATATCAAGCCTTCTTTGGGACCTTAGAAAAATATTTTTAAAAAATCCACGTCTTCAAAATTCACGCCTATATGTAGAATTTTTCGCAATTTAAAAATATATCCCATTTGTATTAAATTTTTCTATGCAGTCTCCAATTACATCCTTCGATTTTTTAATTGATTTTTTTTAACTTTCCCTTAAAAAACAATTTCAAACTATTTGTTAGTTTAGATTTGCCACAGTGTGTATTGCATTAAACAAAAAATAAAAAAAAAAAAAAAAAAAACAGCAACAACACTAACAATTTCATCAATTGTTCATCAATATCCATCCTCACCCTTATGGTGCAACTTCGTATTCTAACCAAGGACAAAAATCTACCCCTAAAATTTAGTTTTTTTTTAGATAATGCTAACGAACGTTTGGCAATGCATGGCAAATTGTGTGTGTGTGTTTTTTTTTTGTAATGTAAAAATTGTGCCAATGACCTTTTTTCTTCTTCTTCCTCCTCTTCTTGATTAGTTTGACAACTAATAATTTTTGTAATTTTATTACGGTTAACAGCACACATGGCGGAAATGCAGTTACAGTTGGAGGAGATAAGGAACGAGAAAACGGGGAATATTATTTTCATTAGGTACTGAATAAATTAGGAATTTAGAAAAAAATATTTTTTGAAATAAAAGGGAGGGACCAGGCTTCCTGCAGATGTATTAAAAAAATATTCAGGAAATAAGTGGAGGGCCCAGTCTTCCTACAGATATATTACAACAAATATTCAGGAACTGAAGGACCTTAAAAACTATTTTACAGGCCTCATGTCTGGTTTGGTTCCCAGAAAAATATTTTTTTTTGTAATCAAGGACCAATTGGGCCTTCAAGATAATTTTTTTCAAATCATTGTCTTGCAATCAGATTTTTTAATAAGGCAACTTTTTCTTTCTCCAGTAACTATCTTCCTGTAGATATATTAAAAAGAATATTCAGGAAGTAAGGGGAGGGCCCAGTCTTCCTATTCAGGAACTGAAGGGCCTTAAAAACTATTTTATAGGCCCCATGTCTGGTTTGGTTCCCAGAAAAATATTTTTTTTTTTGTAATCAAGGACTAATTGGGCCTTCAAGTTTTTTTTTTCAAATCATTGCCTTGGAATCAGATTTTTTAATAAGGCACCTTCTCTAGTAACTATTTTGCTTTTGAAAAATATCTTTTTTTTAAATATTCCGTAAACTTTGGACACTAAAGACTTTTATAAATTTCCAGGAAGTGTAATTTCCTCTAGTCGTCCCCTCCGCTTCAAATAAATCAACTACCGATTTGAATTTAAGCTTTCATTACATTTAAAATTCATTGATACCTTAAAAGCTACAGTTCTCAAAAAAATGTAAATTTTTCTTGATACCTCTGATTTATACCATAATGGATTTTTTTTGTTTGCTACAATTGACATTTGCGAAGGAGGGTGGGGGATGCCCGAAAAAATAATAATAAGTATGTAACACCACCACCGTGGACGCACGCACTTTAGTTAATGTGAGACCCACAGCAAAAAAACACTCTGCTTCAATTACCCTGCAGAACCACCCCCGGCAAATGTTTTTTTTTATTCAGCATCTACTTCCACGTTTTTTTAACAACAACGACAACAATAAAAAAAAACTGTGACAGCCAGACTACTTTAATTTAAGGTGTTGAAAACCACCACCATCACCATATTTCATTCACTTCCCTTCAGGATGGTTGACCGTGTGTCTACTGTAGTTTTTTTTGCTGCCACTCATTACTGCCTTTGCATAGGTAATTAATGGTGTAGCTAGTCGAGTAATCTGTGCAGATGATTGTGTTTTTTTTTCATTTAGAAAAAATTAAATACAACAGCAAATACATTAAATGTAATACATATGGGGTTGGACGAACGATCCGGTGACAGATCGTGACTCTAATTAATGGGAACATGAAAAAGAAAAATGTAAAAATAAATCTTACAACAAGACCATGGAATATTGAAATATGTTTCAATATTGATGGAAGCTCCACCTTCCCCTGCTATATTTTTCATCCAAAATGTATCAACCTTCGTGGTGCATCATGTACTTAAAATCGATAGAAAATATATATAGGAGCTCTATTCAAATCTGAACCGATTTCAAAACTTTCCAAACGCTAGGTTATATTAACTTCAGTACGCTGTGCACAATTTTGTGTTAATCGGTCTAACTTTGAGACTTTGGTGCACCATTTACTTAAAATCGCACGAAACTATATATGGGAGCTATATCTTAATCTGAACCGATTCCTACAAAACGTAGCCACCGTTAGGCTATACTAATTTCAGTACATTGTGCAAAATTTTGTAGAAAACGGCCTGGGTGTTTGGTTTACCTTTTACTTAAAATCGGACGAAATTATATATAGAAGCTATATCTTAATCTAAGCCGATTTCAGCACAACTTGCTACATATTATGTTGTAGTAACACTCAGAACGTTGTGCAAAATGTTGTGCCAATCGGACCCACCTTGGTGCAGCATTTCAGTACGTTGTGCAAAATTTGTGTCAAAATCGGACAAAAATATACATGTAGAAGCTATATAAAAATCTGAACCGATTTCAACAAGACTTGCCAGAGATGAACTCATTCATTGTACAAAACTGTGTGGCAATCGGACAAACTTTGGCAATGTCTAAACCTGAACCGCTATGTCTAAACCTGAACACATCATTCTAGACTAGATTCATTACGCTATGCAAAATTTTGTGCAAATCGAAAGATATATAGGGACTTTGGCACACCATTTACTGAAAATCGGACGAAGATGAGAGCTATATCTGAATCTGGACCGATTTTAAGGAAAATTAACACACATCCATCTAGACCTAATTCATTAAGCTATGCCAAATTTCGTGCAAAGCGAAAGGTATATAGGGACTTTGGCACACCATTTACTGAAAATCGGACGAAGATATATATGAGAGCTATATCTGAATCTTGGCCGATTTTGAGGAAACTTAACACACATCATTCTAAACCTAATTCATTACGCTATGCCAAATTTCCTGCAAATCGAAAGATATATATATATATATATATATATAGGGACTTTGGTGCACCATTTACCTTAAATCGGACGAAACTATATAGGGGAGCTATATCTAAATCTGAACCAATTTTCTCCAAACTTGGCACATATCATTCTGGACGTAATTCAGTACTCTATGCCAAATTTCGTGCAAATCGAAAGATATATAGGAACTTTGATGCCCCATTTATCTTAAATCGGACGAAAATATATATGGGAGCTATATCTAAATCTGAACCGATTTTTCCCAATTCCAATAGGGTTTGTCCTTGGGCCAAATACGTGACTTGTACCAAATTTCATCCAAATCGGATCATAAATGCGACCTGTACTTTGTTTACAATTTAAAATCTACAGACGAACGGACGGACATGCATAAATCGACTCAGAAAGTGATTCTATGCATATTCTCAGAAGGAACCATGTGTCTATCTCGCTTCCTTTTGCCTGTTAAAAACATATGCACACACAGTGTAGTGAAGGGTATAAAATTCCACGCCAATTGGAGAACCTTGAAAAATATTTCTAAAAAAATTCAAGCCTATTGCAGAACATTGAAAACTTTTTTAATCGAAGTCTCCAAGTGGACTTTAAAAAAAATATTTTTTTTTTAAATTTATAAACGTGTTTCCTTTGGTGTATGATATCAAACCTCTTTGTTGTATTCAAACATATTGCATCAATTCTAGTTGTTGTTGTTTTTTTTTCTCTTTTTTTTTTTGCATTTTGTGTGTTACGCTTAATGGCATTTAATTAGGCCTTTATCTAATGCATAAAAGATGTTAATCTATCGATCCGAACATATAAACAAAATTTAGACGATGAAAAAAAAATCACACAATTGCCAGTATAATATTTATGTAAAACACCGCCACAATAATGATGATGATGAAGTAGAAGAGGCCGAAGAAGAGGAAGTAGTGAAGGGAAAAAAAAAATTAAATTAAAATTTAAGTAGGTGGCAGGCAATGTGGATATTTAGTCGTCGCTTTATTTTTCGTGGCGATCAAAAGTGTGATGGGGAAGAGAACGGTGTTCGGAAGTGGTAGCTGCTGACTGGTGTCATAAAATCTTAAATGTTGCATGCTGGCCATGCTGCTGCTACATTTAACAAATGTCTGGGCGCTAAATGTTGTTATAATGCACCCGCAGCAGCATAGCGGAGCTGCTGTGAGTTTCCATTATTATTATTATTTGGTTTTTTTTTTGTTCCTGTCTACCATGGCTCACTGTTTTTGTGTAATAAGCAGCTGTAAATAAATTGTGATGTTGTTGTTTTTGTTTGACTTAGTTTTGTTGTTATTGTTGTTTTTCTTTTTTTGTTTTTAATAAAATGACTTATAATTACATACGCTTGTCATTTCGAGTAGATTCGGTTACAGACTTCGTTTATGATTCACTTAGTTTGGTGGAAGATGACAGTGGGACCTTAAGGGACAAAAATGGAAATTATTTAAAATATGAGTGCCTAAGGTTGGAAACCCAAAATCCAATGCCCATACAAGAAAATTATATGTTTTAATTTTGGTACGAGAATAATCTCTTTAAGTATAAATATTAGAGAGAAATGGAGAATTACCTTACAAAGGAATCGTCATGCTCTGGTCCTTTCATGAAGGAATTAAATTTTTCCAAAGTGCCTAAGGTTGGAAACCCAAAATCCAAGGCCCATACAAGAAAAATTATGTATTTTAATTTTGGTATGAGAATAATCTCTTTAAGTAGCAATATTAGAGAGAAATGAAGAATTACCTCACAAAGGCATGCTTTGGTCCTTCCATGATGGAGTTACATTTTTTTCCAAAAGGCTCCCTCAGTCCCACTGTCTTTTTAAGATATTAGAAACCGTATTTTTTTCGTTTTCATTGTTGACCATGTTGTCCTGTCAACAACATGACACAGGCGACATGATTACATATTGCCTCGATGTCTTTAAGAATAAAGTTGGCCAGCTTTTGTATGTTAGTGTGTGTGTGTGTATTTTTTCTATTTTTTTTTTTTGGAGTAGGAAGTTGTTGGCGGAAAATGTGTTTTATTTCAGCTGAAGTTTTTTGCTTCTATTTCCTCTGAATAAATAGACACAGTTATAAAAAGCTGGGAATTTTTTCAAATGATTTTTTCAAAGTTCTACAAAGCCATTGGTTTTTGGACCCACATTAGTCGGGGATTATTTTTAAATATTTTTTCATGGTCCCACAATAGGCGTGGATTTTTTAAAATTATTGTTTTCCTGCCCTCCCAAATGGCGTGGATTTTTTTAAACTATTTTTTAAAGGTCCCACAATTGGCGTAGATTTTTTAAAAAATGATTTCATGGTGGATTTTTATATTCTTCACCACACTGTGGTACAGGGTATTATGTCTTTGTGCATATGTTTGTAACAGGCAAAAGGAAACGAGATAGACCCCTAGTTCCTTTTGAGAATATGCATAGAATCACTTTCTGAGTCGATTTATGCATGTCCGTCCGTCCGTCCGTCCGCCCCTCCATGTATTTTTGTTAACAAAGTACAGTTCGCATTTATGATCCGATTTGGATGAAATTTGGCACAAGGACGAATCCTATTGAAATTGGGGAAAATCGGTTCAGATTTAGATTTCGAATTGCACGAAACTTGGCATAGCGTAATGAATTACATCTAGAATGATGTGCGTTAAGTTTCCTGGAAATCGGTCCAGATTAAGATATAGCTCCCATATATATTTTCATCCGATTTAAGGTAAATGGCGCACCAAAGTCCCTACATATCTCTCGATTTGCACGAAATTTGGCATAGCGTACTAAATTTAGTCTAGAACGATGTGTGTTGAGTTTCCTGAAAATCGGTTCATATTTAGATATAGCTCCCATATATATTTTCGTCCGATTTAATGTAAATGGTGCCCCAAAGTCCCTATATATCTTTTGATTTGTACGAAATTTGGTATAACGTACTGAATTGAGCCTAGAGTGATGTCTGCCAAGTTTCATGAAAATCGGTTCAGATTTGGATATAGCTCCCATATATATTTTCGTCCGATTTAATGTAAATGGTACACCAAAGTCCCTATATAACTTTCGATTTGCACGAAATTTGGCATAGTGTACTGAATTAGGTCTAAAATGATGTGTGTTAAGTTTCCTGAAAATCGGTTCAGATTTCGATATAGCTTCTATATCTGACCAAATGAAAAATTTAGTATCGGTTGCAGAATGACATGTTTATGGATCCAATTTCATTTTACTTGTTCTTTAAAAATGCGACGTCTGTTAGGATTCATCTGTTGAATATACCCAAAGTGGTATGGCCCCGTCCGACTTTACTGCTTTCCTTACTGTTTAAATATATTCTTTTATGGTCCCACAATAGAGGTAGTTTTTAAATTTTTTTTTTTTAAGTGATTATTTATACTCTTACGAGTCGAGCTTGATGATCTAAGTTTTTGAGCTTGATGATCAAAGTTTTTCCTTTTCATTGCAAAAATTTAGATCATCAAGCTCGACTCGAAAGAGTATAAATAATCACTTAAAATCACTTTTCAAATGATCACAAAAATTCAAATAACAAAAGGTAGTTTTTAAACATTTTTTTTTGGTCTCACAATAGGGTTGGATTAAAAAAATATATATATTAGTCCCACAATAGGCTTGGACTTTTAATTATCGCTGTTGTTAATTAATTATTTTTTATATTCATTTTTTTTAATTGCCTTAATTTTTCGTTTGATTTCTGTTTATTTATTTTTTTGGTGCAATAGCAACAATTCGGCCAGCATAATATTATCTATCTCCTTCGAGTCAATTGGCAAAGATTTAATTTTACTTATAGGTCTCATGTTTGTTTGATGTGTATGGCAATTAAAATGCTGGGGGCCATTAAAAAAAATATGTGGTAATATTTGCTAGTCGGGGTTTTTTTGTGTTTGTGGCAACTTTAAGTAAATATGCAACATGTTCTTAAAGCAACACACAAACACAAATATGTAGGTATACACATGTATTCATTCCATTTAGCTTTGCTCATATAATTAGCAGACAGCTACTTAAAAATTGCATATTATAATTACCCTGCAGTTGGCAGCAGCAGTAAAGAGAGAAAATACTGGGCTGGGCACCCTGTGTTACATTAATGCAATTGTAAACAGCTGAAGCAACAACAACAAGAACAGTGAATGAAAAAAAAATCATACATCAGACGCCAAAAACAATTTATGGGATTATTTTTTTCGAGTTATTACATCAAAAAATGGCAGAACAAGAGACGGCTTTTTTATGAGTCAAAAGAGGCAATGCCAAGAAAAAAAATCAAAAGAACAGGCTACCGAAACATGTGTCGAAGAAAAAGGGTATACAAGATAGTTTGAAAATGGACTAGATGTGGGCAATTAGGTTACTTGAAAAAATATTTTTTTAATCGTCTCACAAAATATATATTGGAGCGATATCTAAATCTGAACCGATTTTCACGAAACTCAACACACATCATTCTGGACCCAATTCGGTACTCTATGCCAAATTTCTTGTAAATTGAAAGATATATAGGGGCTTTGGTACCCCATTTTCCTTAAATCGGACAAAATTATATTTGCGAGCTATATATAAATCTGAACCGATTTTCACGAAACTTAGCACACATCATTCTGGACCCAATTCGGTACTCTATGCCAAATTTCGTGCAAATCGAAAGATATATAGGGGCTTTGGTGCCCCATTTTCCTTAAATCGGACAAAATTATATTTGCGAGCTATATATAAATCTGAACCGATTTTCACGAAACTCAGCACACATCATTCTGGACCCAATTCAGTACTCTGTGCTAAATTTCGTGCAAATGGAAAGATATATAGGGATTTTGGTGCTATATCTAAATCTGAACCGATTTTCACGAAACTTACCAATCATCATTCTAGACTAAATTCAGTACGCTGTGCCAAATTTCGTGCAAATCGTAAGATTTTTAGGGACTTTAGTGCACCATTTACCTTAAATCGGACGAAAATATATATGGGCGATATATCTAAATCTGAACCGATTTTTCCCAATAGGGTTTCGTCCTTGGGCCAAATAAATGAGCTGTACCAAATTTCAGCCAAATCGGATTAAAAATGCGACGTGTACTTTGTTTACAATTTAACATCAACAGAGAGAAAGACAGACAGACAGACGGATGGACGGACATGCATAAATCGACTTAGAAAGTGATTCTATGCATATTCTCAAAAGGAACCATGTGTCTATCTCGTTTATTTTTGCCTGTTACAAACATATGCACAAAAACATAATACCCTGTACCACAGTGTGGTGAAGGGTATAAAAATCCAGGCCTCTTTGTAGT